>NC_139520.1:11332357-11507357 GCF_947247035.1 Vipera ursinii
CCTCAGCCCACTAGTGGGCCCTGAGATATTTGCGATCAGGCCTCGGAAATGGCCAGTGAGCACAAACATCTCCACTTGTGTGGGCAACACGCACACCCCATTTCTGTGAGTGGTGTGTGTGTATGCTGCTCACACAAATGGAGATGTCCGTGCACACGCGCTTGAAAGCCACTCACACAGAACCATCCCCCCCCCACAGACACCGGTCCGCAGAGTTGTAAAAGTTTGGGATCTCTGCTCTACAGTACTAAATAAAATGATACATATCCATTGCTGAGTTAGCAGAAAGTTATACCAGCATAAAACTGATGGTTCTCATTGCCAATATCTGCTTGCTACTCTGGCGGTTTTCAGACACTTCCAATCACCTGACTTCCTCCATAGGTAATAGGATAGTGTGGAAAAATGGGAGGAAAAAAAATGGAGACTTGCCTCATCAGCACCCATCCTGTCATGATCCAAGAATCAGGTGATTACTCTGAATATGAAGAAGCTGATCCAGCAGGACCTGTGAGATGTCAGCCTCAGGACACAAAGCCAAGAATTGACATGAGCCTGATCAATCACAGGTGCCACCTGAATAGTTGGCCCATTCAGATGAAGATGATGTAAGTTCTCCCTGACCTGCCATTGGAGTGTAAAGAGGAAAACAGAGCAAAGACGTTCTATGAGGCACCTTGCCATACAAGGTTGCAAATCTTGATTAGTGACAGCTGGCTGCAGCCTGATTTAAGAGGCAGCCCTGACCCATGTTCTTTTGCTGGAACACTTGTCTGATCTCTGGCTATTGTGTGATGCTCATGTGTTCTATCCTTGGACTGGCTGACAAATCCAACTTGGCTATCTAACCTTCTTATTGGATTTGACTTCTCTTTTGGGTATTCCTATTGGAAGTGAAACAAGCTTCTGTCAGACTCTGTTTTGTTTATGTTACTTCTCTACTGTTGTCTCTTCAACTCTGTGTAAATTGCTAAGCTCCATATCAATCATATTTGGGTGTCTAATTGAAACTTGATTGAAGATACATCCAAAATCTTTCTTCCGCAAGGACCAAGTGGGCTTTCCAAAAGATTCTCTGGAAGGGAGATGAGTTTAGCTGAATTTTGGTTTCACTGCTAATCAGAGGCTCTCCAAAATTTGTGACCTGTACCTTTTCTAGTAACAGAAGAAGACAGGACTCAAATTTGCAATATTGCACATGCAAATCACTGAGGAGGGAGGGAGGGAGGGAGGAAGGAAGGTAAAAAAAAACTCAGTTGGAAGACGTTGAGCTTTCATGCTCAGCTCAAGAAGGCAGGGGGGGGGAAACACCCAAAAGCAAAATGGGAAAGGAAGAAAGTTGCAACCCCCGCCCCCAGAAATATATGGAAAGTTTGTAGCAGAAAAAGTGGGCAAAGAGAGCCAAATGAGGACAACAGATAAGGAAGTGAAGACAGAAGTAAAGGTAACCTATGAAGCAGAAAAGGTGGGAAGCCTGCCAAGAAGAGGCTGAAGGAGAAAGGGCAGGAGAGAGGCCCAAACCAGCAAGAACAAAACAAATGAGTCGCCAGTTGCAGAGTATGGAGTTATAGAACACTAACTGGAGGAGAAATTGCTTCTTTTCCTTAACAGAAAAGAGCTTTTGCTCCAGGTTTGAAGACCTTGTTTGCACTGTAAACCACTAAGAGTTTTGTTGGTAGTGTAATAAGATAAATCAATTCAAGAACAAAGAATGATGTCCCTTTCCTTAAGGCCATAGAATCAGTTACATACCTAATGCTTGCTAATAATGGTCAACCTGAACAGGTACAATCAAGACTGCCACTCATTGGACCAGTCATGGATGGATCTTCCTAGTTCTCATCTAAACATAGCTTTTTTTTTCCACTTTACAGGCATCAATATCCATGTGAACAACTGCTAAGTGCTAATGGCCAAAGTGTAATTTGTGGAACCATGGTCCATGGGTAAAACAACATTTGGCTGGATTTGCAAGTATTGAGACTTAAGGTACGGTTAAGTGACAGTGGCTTGGTTCATGCAATATACTCAATGTAAACCAAACAACTGTGGATTAATGGGAATATGAACTCAACTTATTACTGCTTTCACTTCCCTTCTGGCCCCCCCACCAGAGTCAGCTCTTTTGGGCTTTTTTTATTCATTCTTTTTTTGTTTTTAAAATAATGATAAAAAGGGAGGGAAACAGAACATAAAGGTAAAAATACATTCATTGTTAAAGAAAAAATACATAAAAGTTGGGTTTTTTAAAAAAAAATACTGTATATCAAGGAAAATCTCTTTAGCAGTAAATAATTACAATGATAATTATCAAATATTCATATATATATATATATATATATATATATATATATATATATATATATATATATATATATATATATATATATATATATATATATAGTATTTGTCAAGGCTTTTTGAAAGCACCTTGCTAATTAACTCTTTCATTCCTGTTTTGGCCTATCTTCAAGGCTTTGAATCTCAGATAAAGGGTATGACTGACTGATGAGAACATAAAGAGTTCGAAATGGCCATCTCAGCCTCCCAAAATTCTTTATTAGCAACTTGAATAATTTGCATATATATATATATATATATATATATATATATATATATATATATGCAAATTATTCAATTATTATTACACGGTATATATATACAGTATATATATATATATATATATATATATATATATATATATATATATATACCGTATATATATACCGTATATATATACTGTATATATATACCGTATATATATACCGTATATATATATATACCGTATATATATATATATATATATATATATATATATATATATATATATAATAAAGGGAACAGAAAATAAGACATCCTATTATTAAATACAGTACATTGTGTTGTTTAAGTGTTCCCTTTATTTTTTGATATATATATATATATATATACAGTATATACACATACATACATACATAATACATTTACATAACTATCATGTTTTTTTAACTTGCTGTATTTTGTATAAGTGAATAACAAATACAGTTTGGAAATCACAAAGTACATCTTTAGTGGAAATCCTGGACCAATGAGAAAGTTTCCCTTTGAAAGAGAGACAGGCTATTAGAATTGGACTGAAAACAATCTAAATGATCACAGATGGACTAAAAAAGATCTAGAACATTTATTCTTTGTTGTCACATACTGGTAGCCTTAATTTCGTATTGTCTTCCAAGACTTCAAGGCAGAGCCTTGACTTGTTTCCTTGCCGGATTATTTTGTACCTGACATTGAACATTGTTAAGTGTTTTGCCACACACCAAAGTGCTGTTTGATATTCCCCCACCAATTTCTGATGTCCATTGATTAGGATTCTATATTACAATGAATGAAAAGAACAGTGGATAAACACAGGGGGGGAGATCTCACTGAAAGATGAAAGGGCAAATATGGAAAATATATTGATGTAGGAGTCAAGGAATAGTAAAGAAAGAGACTAAAATAAATGTTTTGCCTCTAGGCCTTCCAATATTTTAAGAAAGACCTTGATGAGACCTACTTTCAAATAAACATGAATAGGATTGTTCTATAAAAAAATTAATTGACCATAACTTGTGTGAAGACTAAATCCTAATACATGCTTACTTGGCATAAGTCCCACTAAGATTAATAGAGCTTGCTTCTCAAAAGATATGGATGGATAAGATGGATGCCTACGTACTGTACATTCAAAATGCCGAAAGCCAATTTATCATACTGTTTCACCTTCACATATCCTAGATCTTTCTCTTCCCTTCCACTTTTCTTTCTGTTTTGTCCTGCTTACCATTGAGCTGACATTCTATCTGGATTTTTCAAATCATGCAACTTTGGGTGGGGCTGCCATAATTTTATATTACTAAGAGTGCTTCTTATATGATCAGATTTATTCAAAGATTTTATGTAAGGAGTGTCCTCTCATAGGCACAGAAGTCAACTGGGTCACTTCAGGCTACGGAACGATATATAAAAGTCCATGAATTTCAAAGAAGAGAAATTCCAAAGAAAAACAAGAAAGTCCAGTTTCCTCATGAAAAAAAAGCATCTTTGGGATAACTATGACCTGGGTCACTGAGAATCTCCATAGACACAGAAGAGAAATGTATTAACTTTAATTCATTCGATTTAGGCACCACTTGAATGACCCTAGGATGACAATATAGCAAACCTGGGTATTTTATGGGCCACATCTGGCCCTTTGGCTATCTCTGGCCCATAGCATTGGTGGCATTGGAAGGTGGGCCATTGGCATTGGTGTGTGTGTGTGTGACAGCATTGGGGGTGGGAGGGGGGTGCAGGGCAGCAATGGTCCTCCACAACAGTTCCAGTTTCTGATGTGGCCCTTTGGGAAATTTAATTTCCCAACCTCATTATAATGAAGAGAATAAAATGCAATACAATTTTTAAAAATAGACAAAAAATAGGACATTTTTTTAAAAACCCCATGTTTTATCTTGCAATGAACCTGAGTATGATAATAATATATTAAGTATCCAACTTTCCTTCCACTAAACAGGTTCCTCTAATTAAGTTTCAAAACATTTAACAAAAATAGAGCAACTTCTTTTAATTTTATATCTTTTTAGAGAAATTATAAGCAGCAGAAAAGGAAGAGTAAAAAAAATACAAAGTTAAAGGATTTTTTTTCTTTTAAAATATGTATTTTTGCTTGCACTTTCTTTAGAAAATAAATGCTTACATTTCAAAATTATGTGTTTTCAATTAATTGGGAACAATTTATCTAAACTGACAGTTGATTATTTGAATGAAGGGCAGAGCAGGGGAGAAAGAAAACAGGGATTATTTTTGGTGTTTGCCTAATTGTTTGGTTGCATGTTTTTAATTTAGACTTTCAGATCTTTTTTTTTTCCCCTGTACACTTTTCCAAGGCTTTTGAGTTTTTCCAGTGCATGCGGAACCAACCAATCATTTCAATGAACTTTCCAGGAAATTGCCTAACATAGCACTTTTTCGATTATGTAATATGCTTGGAGATATATATATATATATATATATATATATATATATATATATATATATATATATATATATATATATATATATATATATGTTTCAAATGTTAACTATTTAGATTACCTTGCTAGGCCCCAAACATGGGGCAAATCTTTATTTCCTGTTTTCAGCCTATCTTGAAGGCTATCGAACAGGCAGTAGTCACACCGGACAATTCATATATTTGTGTAAATTACTAATTCTTTGTTAGTAATTTACATATATATATATATATATATATATATATATATATATATATATATATATATATATATATTGCTTGCTGAATAAGAATGAGATGTAGATACTCTAGTGAAAGTTTTACTTTGATCTCTGCATGCTTTTTTACTTTGAAAGATAGTCTGGTGGCTTAGTTTTAACTATCATTCAATAAACAGTCTGAATACTCTGGTGTGGTGTATGAACAATCATTATGGCCAACTCAGCTTACATCTACATACTCAGGGGTCCTCAATTCTCTAGAAATGAGTCCTCAATTCTCTAGAAATGATTTCTCCACATTATACCCTGGGGCATAAATGTGTCTTGGACCATTCCCTCAACCCTCACTCTGCCCCCCCCTTGAATTTTGCATTTAAAAATATTTTAATCACCCTAATTGCAAAGCTGGCATGCTAAAAAATTAATATACAAGTCTCTCTCCAGCATTATTTTTTTTCAATTTCCAACAATTCCAAAATGGAAATATTTTTTTTGCAAAATGAAATAATAGGTAGCTGCAACCAAATACTTTGGAAATGTACTTATATATCATGAAAAAGTGTCAAATGTTAAGCAGATGTAATAGAGAGCATCCTCCTGGGAGTAGGATTTGTGGCAGATAGCATTGAATGAACCTTTATTGTCAAAGTACAACCATGTATACATTGAGATTGGCTAAGCCTCCCTTCGTGCCCCCACCCCCAACTTACAGTGACACAAACCCTCCATCTTTTACACCATGTGAGCTAATTGCACAACACACCAGCCTCGCAAGTCAAACATGCATAAAGTTTATAAAAGTATATCCCGTTCAAAAGCCTAACAGCCCATGGATAAAAGCTGTTCTTCAGCTTGTTGGTACTGCTGACTATACTCCAGTATCTTCTACCCAATGGTAGGAGAATAAAGAGATACCGTCCAGGGTGTGAGTCATCCCTGAGAATTTTCCTCACTCTTCCATTCTGTAAATTGTAAGGGATTGGGGTTGTTCATTATCACATCCCTGTTTTGAATGGACATGCTTTGCTGGTAGATAGTTTACAAGATCTGCCATGTGTTTCCAAAATGTTCACTAGAAAGTAGCCCAAAAAGACAAATGGTATCATATGTTGTTCAGTCACTCAGTTGCTTTCAGCTGTACATGACCCACTGGGTCATTTACTATCTCTTTGATTCTTGATTAATGGTTTTCTCAGCAATTTCTATAAGAACATACTGTACTAAATGATTCAGCTCACACCATTTGGAAATGAAGTTAGTCTACTATTAGTTCTTTATTATAAAACTATTTTTCTCCTTTTTTTCCAAGATGAATTGTAAAATGGACTAATCCTAAATGAAAGAAAATAGTCAGCAAGTAGGACAAGAATAGAACAATAGACTGATTATTTTATCTTAGTTTCAATACTTGAGAAAAACACACATGAATATCAATAGATGATGGATACATGATGGATTGTGACAAAAATATAGACAGAGCTAGAGTTAATGATTGAAATAGATAGATAGATAGATAGATAGATAGATAGATAGATAGATAGATAGATAGATAGATAGATAGATAAAATCAATTATTACAGAATCTCCCATTCTTCTGAATGGAGCTAACTCATTCATGCAAGTTCAAACTATTTTATTTAGATTAATATTTTCCACTACTAAACTAGATGCATGCTTACTCACGCCAATATTCTAGTATCATATGCAACACTGAACTATGAAATGATCACACAGAATGGGATTATATAACTTAGCCAGAGAGAAACCAGAAATGATTGGCTAATTATCTATTCAGTGCATGAAGTGAACATAGCTTTGTCTTTGGTTCTTGGATTTGCAAAATGTTTGCTATTAGTTTGTGGGGCTATGCTGACCAGGAGTTCAAAAGTAACGAAAAGGGTATTTGGCATTACTAAGAAGATTTTCCTATTTAATAGAGGAAATGTGGTCATGGGAAATGGAAGTGCAGAAGTTCATCCTAGCTATCTTGCAATTAAGGAGAAATTGAAACTAGAGCTAAAGACCTTTTCTGATTGACTAAAAGGTTAGAAGAATGGTTTATATATAAAAAATAAGGAAGATATAGTTACTGCTTAAAGAAAGTGCAGATCAAGCTATGGAACTGGAGTTAGACTATTCCTGGAAATAGAATCATGGCAGTAGAGCTTTGAGAAAAACTCCCCTGCAATTACTTTAGATTGTCTTATATTGATTTGGATTAAGAACCAGTCTACAATGGACTATTCATTTGCTCCTAAATGGTTTGTCTGCTAGTGCAAGTTAAACCTTTGTGCCATTAGAACAGGATCCTTCATATAATTAAACAGAAAATCTAACTGTGATTTTCCAATGTCAACTAGTCCAACCTGCCTTGATCAAACAAAACAAACCATGGTTGTGATTGAGCTGCAATTCTGAAACATCCAATCTTTGGTGTTTAAGACACTATTGTTACGTTATTTGAAAAAAGAAATAGACCCTTCAAGTATGCATTTACTGAACTCAAAACCCATTTTCAGTAGAAACATCTGTTTTTCAGAAAGTTGCCTTCCTATTGATTTTATTTCCATATATATTTAGGCTGGCCAAAATAACTTATATTGACCTGTCAGTTCCCAAGAAATAAAATAATAAAGCGCAGTGTTAAAGGAAAGAATAGCAGTATAAATATTTCTCACTTTCAGAGAAAGAAAAAAAAATAACTTAGTGGAATAATAAATTCCAGGTAAAGCAAGAGGAATAAAGATCAGAAGTTATTAATACTATACCAAATTCTACCTTGAGATTTCTCATAGATTTTCTTCCCCTTCAAAATAAGGTGTGGGTTTTTTGTATTTTATTTTCAGGGCTATTCCAGAATGACTTCCAAATTCGGAACCTAAACTTATTCTATTGCAAAATGTACTAATACCACTTTACAATGCTTTGGTAAGGCCACACCTGGAATACTGCATCCAGTTTTGGTCACCACGATGTAAAAAAGATGTCGAGACTCTAGAAAGGGTACAGAGAAGAGCAACCAAGATGATTGGGGGACTGGAGGCTAAAACATATAAGGAACGGTTGCTGGAATTGGGTATGTCTAGTTTAACGAACAGAAGGGCGAGGGGGGACATGATAGCAGTGTTCCAATATCTCAGGGGCTGCCACAAACAAGAGGGAGTCAAGCTATTCTCCAAAGCACCTGAAAGCAGGACAAGAAGCAAAAATAAGTGTTTTTCTTTCATGTTCTTTCATATCTCCTTGCACCATTCTGAGTCTTCCCAGACTGATACAGCTTCCAGAACAAGGAATTTTTAAAAAAACAAAACACCACCATGTGAAATATTTTTTGAGATTTAATTGTGTTGTGGAAAATAAAAATCAGTCACTGAAGAAAAGACCACAAAGTGTGGACAGATCAACAAGTTCCTGCATCATGAAATTACTGGATGAATATCATATTCCATTCCTGAAAATATGATTCTTTTCTCTGCTTAAAATAAATTGTGAATGATAATGACGATGAAGAAGAATGACGATATTGAAAAAGAACTAAAATCCTATCTTTTTATTTTTGCATACATGTGTGTCTGCCATGATACACAAACGCTTCTCCCAAAAGGTCCTCTATCCCTTTCCCAGGTGATCAGCCTGACCTGGAATGCCAACACACCTTGGAGAGAGTTACAGGCTTTGATTAAATATAATGACCCTTTAAAATAAAATAAATAAATAAATAAACAACACAAGAATATAAAACATTCAACATTATGGTGAGAAATGTTGCTCGAGGTAAAAATGTCCCAAGGACTGTCCTTTCGCCAAAATGGCCGCTCACCAATCCTGTTGCTTCTCAGGCCCAGTGACAGGCCTACGGAATCTCCCTCTTGTGGCAGCAAGAATACAGGTAGTCCTCGACTTACGACGGTTTGTTTAGTGACTGTTCAAAGTTACAATAGCACTGAAAAGTGACTTATGACCATGTTTCACACTTATGACCATTGCAGCATCCCCATGGTCACCCTGATCAAAATTCAGATGCTTGGCAACTGACTCATATTTATGACGGTTGCAGTGTCCTGGGGTCACATGTTTCCCTTTTGTGACTTTTTGACAAGCAAAGTCAATGGGGAAGCCAGATTTGGTTAACAGCCATGTTACTAACTTAACAGCTGCAGTGATTCACTTAACAACTGTGACAGGAAAGGTCGTAAAATGGGCCAAAACTCACTTGACAACCATCTTGCTTAGCAGCAGAAATGTTGGACTCAATGGTGGTCGTAAATAGAGGACTACCTATATATAGGAAGCAAATAGATGAGAATGCTTCAAGGCTCAAAGGGCTGTTCCCAGTGGTGGGATTCAAATATGTGAACAACGGGTTCTCTGTGTGTGAACCGGCTGAATCCCACCACTGGCTGTTACCCTAAAACAGGAAATATACGTATATATTCTTCAGATATCCTTCAGCAATCCTGCCAATTGTGACATAAATATTATCAAAGCTCAGAAGAAAAAGAAACTTTTGTTGTTGTTCTCTCCCTTATGTCTTACTTAGCAACGTAAATTTTGGGCGCAACGCAACTGTGGTCGTAAATTTACAGTCTCTAGCCTAAGATACCGCCATCCTCTCTTCCTTAAGATGGCAATCTCTCTTTCTCTCTCTTTCCGAAGAAGTGCAACCACTTTTCCTCATAGCAGTTTCATACTTCTCTCTCTCTCTCTCTCTCTCTCTCTCTCTCTCTCTCTCTCTCTCTCTCTCTCTCTCTCTCTCTCTTGATTTTTTTCTCTTTTCCTCATAGCGGTTTCATTCTCTCTCTCTCCCTTTTGTGATTTTTTTTCTATTTTCTTATAGCAGTTTCATTCTCATTCTCTCTCTCTCTCATGATTTTTTTTCTCTTTTCCTCATAGCAGTTTCATTCTTTCTCTCTCTCTCTCATGATTTTTTTCTCTTTTCCTCACAGCAGTTTCATTCTCTCTCTTTTTCCCTTTTGTGATTTTTTTCTATTTTCTTATAGCAGTTTCATTCTCTCTCTCTCTCTCGTGATTTTTTTTCTCTTTTCCTCACATCAGTTTCATTCTCTCTCTTTTTCCCTTTTGTGATTTTTTTTTCTCTTTTCCTCATAGCAGTTTCATTCTTTTCTCTCTCTCTCTCTCAGGTGATTTTTTTTCCCTCTTTAGCTGTTCAAACCCATCCTCCTCCTCTCCAGGACTCTGATTCTTTCTTCCCCTGTTGGGGACTACATTTCCCAGCAATCCCCTCCATGGCTCCTTCCTGTCCCCATTCCAGGGGACAGGAAGTCCCAGTCAGGAAATGCTGCCAATGCAGCAGGTTTACACAAATGGTGAAGGTGGAATTGTTTTCCACAGCTCTGGTGTTCTCACCCAAAAGATTATTATCTGCTATTTTCTTTCTTGACCTGGCTTTGACACTTGAAACAAGAGGGATGATGAATAGTTAAGGTGGACATACACAAAGGTATGTTAGCTCACCTGGTTCTAAGCAGAGGTAGTCCTTGGCTTTCAAGAGTTCATTTATTGACCGTTCAAAGTTACAACGGCACTGAATAAAATGACTTAGGAATGTTTTTCACACTTATGACCATTGCAGCATGGTCATGTGACCAAGGCCATGTGATCAAAATTCAGATGCGTGGGAACTGGCTCATATTTAGGACAGGTGCAGTATCCTGGGGTCATGAGATCCCCTTTTGTGACCTTCTGACAAGCAACGAGAAAGCCAGAGTCACTTAGCAACATAAATTTTGGGCTTAATTGTCGTAAGTTTTAATTGTAAAGTTTTGATTAAAATTATTAGTGGGAAAGTTATTCAGTGGCTTTATTAGAAGGTGATTCGATGTGAAAATTCTGAAGTGAATCATTAAATCACTTTAAGGTATGAAATTGAATTGTATGCATTTGAATTCATTTAGCAATTTAAAGTGCATGTGCAGATATACTTTTAGCCAAATCAGTACTCCAGGTGAATCACTTTGATTTGACGACTCTGATCAATGAACTGAATGAAAATGACAGATAGCATCAAAGCAGTGACTCAGATTGACTCATCTTGTTGAATCAAATCAGTAATTAAAACTGAATATTGGATGATTTGTGCATTCCTCATTCCAAGCTTATTAAGACTTTAAAATTTAAGAACTGTCTCAATCTTTAAAGTTTTTGATCTGGCAGAACTGACCATGATATATTTTTTCCCCTCACACTGTACCAATCCTCCCTTTTCTTCAAGTCAGTCAGAGTGCATGAAAGAATGTATAAACTTTTTTTGAAGAGGGAGTCAAGCTATTCTCCAAAAGTGCCTGAAGGCAGGACACGAAGAAGCAATACATGGGAACTAATCAAGGAGAGAAGCAACCTAGAACTAAGGAACAATTTCCTGAAAGTTAGAACAATTAATGAGTGGAACAATTTGCCCTCAGAAGTTGTGAATGCTCCAACACTGGAAGTTTTTAAGAAGAGATTGGACAATCATTTGTATGAAATGGTGTAGGGTTTCCTGTCTGAGCAGGGGTTGGACTAGAAGACCTCCAAGGTCCCTTCCAACTCTGTTATTCTTTTATTTTCTTCTCCAAAAAGGAAAAAGGACAGAACAAGGCTGAGGTACAAAAAGTCAATTATCATTATAGTCAACCAAGTGATAAACAATAAATTATTGGAATATTTAGCAATAATTTGGGTATATCAAGTTGCCTCTTCTTCAACATTGTCAACTTCACAAGGGTGCTATAAAGAAAGAGAAATAATGATTCTTGAACTACGGAAAACTGTCTTCCTTTACAATCTCAATTATAGCGTTTGCTAGATCTCCATAGCATCTTATTGGTTAAAATTAGCAATAAAGCATTGGGTTTTATGTATAGAATTACATTTTTTCCTCCTCCCCCTATCAATATCCATTTTTCCTGAATTTTCTTTAGAATATTAATTTAATCTGAAGTAACTCTCAAGTAGTACTATTCAAAAAGTATGACTTAAGCCCCTATATTTTACACTTGGGATGTATCTCTGTATCAAACTGAGATCAACTAACTTTGTAATGGCTTGCTGATGGTTTGGATTCTGAATCATTTTTATTTTAAATGAAATGGTCAGGCCATCGAAGAGAAAACAAGGTAAAAGAGCAGAAAGTGTTTCTCCTGCTATTCTTCACTTAGGAAAAGACATGGTGATATTTCAGCCACAGCTGTGTTCACAATTTGAATCTCACCACTGATTTCTTTGGATTGTTCTTATTTTCCCCAGAGGCAGGAAAAGAGAAGAGGAATAAAAATAAGGTGTCTGTTTAAAATTTTTGTGTCTTTGTTGATGGCTGCTGGATTGATGGAGCAGGGTAAATCCCCAGGTTTTTTTTTAACCAGGAACATTGTTTTATAAACTGACACCCCTTAGAAACAAGGTCCCAAAAGAAAGCTCTCTTGAAATGTGAAGAATGACATTCATTTACACATTAGGATGGTTTCTTACTTTTGGCTAATATTGTGCCAGAACACTATGGGTGCGTAATGAAAACTCCATAGCATTCTAAGGTGCTATTTGCAATTTTGATTTCTTGCTGTCAGGTGGAGTATTAAGAGCAAAGAAATACACTTTATGGGAAATCATAAAATTTTGAACCAAATAGAAATAGATCAAGCAAAATGCTTTGCTATCATATTCTTCCCAATTAATTTTGGTGGATGCAAAATCAGAAGGAAAAAAAATAAAAGATCTACTCCTATGCTGATTGTCTGCAATGTATCTTGTCTAGAGGAAAGTTTTCGTTTCAGAGGCTACAAATATCGTATACATCTTTTGCTCTGCTTCAAGTGCCCTCTAGTGTGTGATAACTAAGCAGGTTGATATATCTTCATCCTCTTTCCCATTCCAGGATTTTAAAATCCCAAAGCACTCTGTAACATGTTTGGGTTTTTTTCTCCAGCCATATTGATGACATATTTTGCCATTTTAATTGTTTGCAGGCATGTAAAATTTTAATTGTTTGCAGGCATTGCTTTTCTGTAGGAAGTAAACTTGCTAAGATTAGTTTGCAGTGCCGAATTGGTTGTATATTTGGGTGGAGAAGTGTATTTCTATTTATGCATAAGATAGGTTTCCTCCAAGTTAAGATCAGCTTCTGATGATCTTTCAGACATGTCCACTAGTATGGAACTGGTGTGTTACTGTCTTTTTCCAGGAGGTTTTCAATTCCCAATCTTGGCTGTACTCCTAGTGCAGTGATGGTGAACCTTTTAGACACCGAGTGCCCAAAATGCAACCCAAAACCCACTTATGTATTGTCGGGTGCCAGGTGGGCATGGCCCATTGGGTGGGCATGGCTGCAGTGGTAACAGAAGACTGGGTGGGTCTAAAAAGTTCAATCAATCAACTCCAACTTTGCAAGATCTTTTTTTTTCCTGCGAGAAGTTGAAGTTGATTGATTGAAACTTTTTTTCCTTGCACACGGCAACAGAGGCCTAAAGTGAAAAGGTTTTATAAAACCCAGATGAAGGCCTAGGACTGGGGCAATGCTGCAGGTGCCCACAGAAAGGGCTCTGCGTGCCACCTGTGGTATGCATGCCATAGGTTTGCCACCATGGTCCTAGTGTCTCCTTGAAGTCTCACCTCCAAGAATTAATCAGGAGGGTCTTAGTTAAACTTCCATGCCCAAACAAAGTTGCCAGGTATATAGCTTTATGTAAGAATTCCTTCATTCCTCTTTCAAATTCAATATATTGTAAGGGTATTGTATTTTTCCCTGATGCACTTTTAATAAATTAATAACCAATTTAATTATTCACTGCGGGGTAAGCTTCTTTGCACAGTCAACTAAGACAGTGTTGTAAATGTCATCGCAGCATTTTAAGAAGAGCTATCGGCGGTCTGATTTAGAAGGATATAACTGAT
The DNA here is from genome assembly GCF_947247035.1 of Vipera ursinii. Lineage (NCBI taxonomy): Eukaryota > Metazoa > Chordata > Lepidosauria > Squamata > Viperidae > Vipera > Vipera ursinii. The sequence continues at coordinate 11,346,497 of NC_139520.1, forward strand.
GGTAATACAGTTGAAAGAGTACTCTTAGTATGACAGCCATAGCCAAGAATGTCGTCTTTTCAGTCTGTGTGATGTCAGAGGGATGGAAATGTTATGTTGATGGATTGGGTTAAAAGATAATGGGGCATTTCAAATCTGTCACTTTCAAAGGCTCCTGGAGTGCTCTAAGATATTAAGACATGTGACCAAGATTTGTATTTTGCTCCACAGAGTTCATCTCAGTCTTCCTTTATTCCCTTGTTCTGATCAATAACTATAAAGCCATCTGCCTTTTGGGGGTGTCTTCTGTTTCGCCAGCTAACGTGGCCATGTCATTTCTGATTAAGGGAGGCTCTCCATATTGAAAAGGTAAAATCTTTGATGTGATTCACGTATTTCATCAACTCACACTTAGTTTCATCATGGTTTATTGGATAATTTACAGTGGCTGTCTTGACATAACATGATAGGCTACAAACAAACAAACAAACCATGTATTATGGTTTGATGTAGTGGATCCACTCAGTTTGTCACTTCTCTTGCTTCTTTCTCATTTCAGCTGAAGATATTCAGGATTGCGCCTGCAGACTTTGTGTGCTAAACCGTGAATTATCATCTCACCAACCCGTTTTACTCCATATCTTTAAATGTGTTTTGGAATTCTTTGCCTATAGAAAAAAAAATAATTTAGGGAGAAGAAAAAGACACAATTGGCCTATCTGCCTTGGGCAAGAAAGTTCCATGTAAAGGAATATTAAGAAAAGCAATTCTTATCCATAAAGTAAGATGAAGCTTCCTTTTATTAAATCAGCCGATTGACCTACCAACTGAGTCCAGGTAGTCCTCATTTAGCAACCACAATTGGGACCAGCCACTTGATAGTTAAGTGAAACAGTCCCTAAGTTAAATTGCAACTGTGCTTACAAACTTATTTCAGCTTCCCTTTGCTTTACAGACCTGATGAGGTTGTAAATATCACAACTGGCCACAAAATTACTTTTTCATCAAACAAGTTGCCAAATGAAGCAGCCACTAAATGAGGACTACCTGTATTACCTTTATTAGTCCTTTTCACACACTCTTGAGATCTGTTAGGACTAGAAAATATGGAATTACTAGTCAGTCATGCCTTTTTCCAACTGAAAGAATGGTCTTTCAAGGCTTCCATATGTGAATTAAGGTAAAGGTAAAGGTTCCCCCGCACATGCGTGCTAGTCGTTTCCGACTCTAGGGGCCGGTGCTCATCTCCGTTTCAAAGCCGAAGAGCCAGCGCTTGTCCGAGGACGTCTCCGTGGTCATGTGGCCGGCATGACTAGACGCCAAAGGCGCACGGAACGCTGTTACCTTCCCACCGTAGTGGTCCCTATTTTTCTACTTGCATTTTTACGTGCTTTCCAACTGCTAGGTGGGCAGAAGCTGGGATGAGTAACAGGCGCTCACTCTGTTACGCGGCACTTGGGATTTGACCCGCCAAACTGCCGACCATCTGATCGACAAGCTCAGCGTCCTAACCCACTGAGCCACCACGTCCCTTGCATATGTGAATTAGATATATACAGATAACCCCTGGATCAGGGGTGTTAAACTCGCAATGTCACATTACGTGTTGTGACGTATCGCAACTTTTCCCCCCATTTCTGGCAATGGGATGGGGGCATGATTCTTCTGGCCCGCAGGCTGGCAGTTTGACACCCCTGCACTAGATCATAGGAAAGAGATATGGAAACTCATTCTTTTCTGCTTGCTGAGCTATATCAGCCCAGTCCAAAATCTATATTAATAAGCAGCTGTGTTTTAATACAGACCTCCCTCTACATGCTAAGTTATAATGTGCTTTTTCACTGTTGATTTTACATGTTGCAGAAACAAGTGATTAATGGTAAACTTCCAAATTCTCACTGGGAAAAATATTTCAAAACTTTTGCTCATAAAACCTATATCTGCTCATAAAACTTATATCTTTATCTATAAACCTAAAGCTCCTCCTTTGTTGTTTATCCTAACAGAAAGATTCAAATTCACTGAAAAGATTGAAAGTATTGTCTTTGCTTTCTAAGTAAAACTTGCAGCTTTTTAAAAAAAAAATTGACTACAGGTTTTCCAAAGTAACAGATTGAAAAGGAAAGAAATATGTTAAGTCAAAAGAACATTTATTAGAAAAAGTAATTCTAAATATTTAATGGTACAATTAAGTCTTATTAATGTAATACTCTTTATTCTTCAGCTTTAAAACGCACAAAGATAATTTCCCCTTTCATCTTTATTATGCAGTGTTTTTTCTCCAATTATTTGTTATATGTTCTCATAAAAAATTTACTCATGTTAAGATTTTAATTTTAATGTTCTAAACATGAGCCTTTTCCATGAACCACTTCGTGGCGATGTAAAATTTGGAATATAAATACAAATGTAAGCTATACAGATGATGAATTAGTTCTTCTATCACTTTCTCCTATATTTGAATAACCTCAGGTTTATCTTGGAGCCCACCAACATTATTCTGAGATTAGTTTCAGACAAGCGGTAGACAAAGGGACCTGCTTAACTAGTAGGACTTTACCGAGTTTACGAATCAGTGCCAAAAAAGGAGCTTTGTAATGCACAGGAAAACAGACCCAGGTCCTGTCTACAACTTAAAACAGCCACCATTTTTGTCAGAATTACGTGGGCATCCTCTGTATCTAGCTGTGTAATCTGTATTGAAAAGATGCTTTGAAAGATTGCCGGGTTTACATGACTATTTACAACTAAGCTGCACTGTGAGAGCCGGTTTATTGTAGTGATTAAGGCATTAGGCTAGAAATTGAGAGACCCTTGAATTCTAGTCCGACCTTAGGCACAAAAACAGCTGATTCTTAGAGACTGTCTGGACAAATTTTTAGAGTTTTCTGGCTTGTGCCTAAGGCAAGGTTAACAATAGAATAGAATAGAATAGAATAGAATAGAATAGAATAGAATAGAATAGAATAGAATAGAATAGAATAGAATAGAATAGAATAGAATAGAATAGAGTAGAGTAGAGTAGAGTAGAGTAGAATAGGATGGGATGGGATGGGATGGGATGGGATGGGATGGGATGGGATGGGATGGGATAATAACTTTATTGTCACTTTGAATATACACTAAATGGCATAAATGGTCTCCTGGATTCTAATCTGGTGCCCTTAACTACTTCCCCAAATTGGCTTTCCCATGCATTAAATAGGTGTTTATCATTCATTCATTCATTCATTCATTGTTTTGAACCCAGTATTTTGAACACTTAAAAAAAACATTCCTTAAATACTCTGGATACCTTGCAAAAGTGCATTATGCATACAGAATAGATGTTTAAGGGCTTTGTGTGTGTATGCTTGTGTGAGCATGCATACCTTTGACTTCTGGCAACTGCCTGGGCAATTCTCTGCTATTTTCTTAGTAAAATTCAGAAGTGGTTTGCCATTGCCTCCTTCCTAGAGCTAAGAGAAAGTGACCGGTGCAAGGTCTTCTAGTTGGCCTTTTGCCAAATGCGGGACTAGAACTCATAGTCTCCTGGTTTCTAGCCTTAATCACTACAATAAACTGGCTCTCACTTACTTGATGTCTATTGATGAAATAAATGCAAGTATATCCTCAATACACCTATGCACATTTTATTAACATTGTCTTCTTTTTTGAAAGACAGTTTGAAAGCAATAATCTTTCTTTAAATTGCTTGAGAACTTTTCAACCTGGCACTAAGCCAAATGCTTAAAAAATATTAAGAACAGGAAGCACAGGATTCCTAGGCAGAAGAAACAGCTGGATCCTCTGCCATGAACAATAGGAAACACAGTAATTTATTTAAAATGTATTTAAATGAGACCACATTTCAGAGTGCATCTCACCCCACCAAATAAAAGAAAGCAATAATGGGAAAAAATGAAATACTTAAATATGATTTTAAGGATTGAATAGCTAAATTGATGAGATTTTTTAAAAATAATGAAGTAACAGCAAAGAAAGGAATAATTAACAAGGGGGGGGGAAATCCTCATTTTTTCTGATTTTAAGAAAATGTGAGTATCTTTATACTCCCTTTGAATGGAAGGGTTCCCACCCCCCTTTTTCCCCTTTCTTTCTCCTGAAGGATGTAATTGAACTCATGATGCTCTCAGAAAGAAATATTTAATACTGTTAACCATAATACTGTTAATCACCTTGCACCTGTGGGAAAATGCGAAGGAAAACAAAAGAAATTAGAGAAATAATATCATGGTCCCTGTTTCTTTGTATCATCGAAACCAATTGCCACTGAGTGGTCATCTCATTTTTATTTGAAATATAAAATCATGCCCTAAGCGAGCATGTACCAGTGGACTAGATTTGGCTCTATCAGCTGGCAACCATCCTTTCATTTTACTTCCCCCCCCATGTTATCATCTTCTTAGTATGCTCCCCCCCATGTTTTTCTAACTCCTTTTAATCTCTCCGTGTCTCCCCAGTTTTGTTATATTGACCTTGCTTTTAGCGACTTTCTTCCCTCCTTTCTTGAAATACTTCCCTTCCTGCCTAGATTCATCTCATTTATTGTGATCACAGAAAACTTTATTCCTCACTCAGCTCAGAAATGAATAGGGTGGCTTGCAGAGAGCACTTTGATTATACACGGCAGGATCTGTGTGGAATACTAAAGTATCATGCAAATCAGCTGTCTTAAACCAATCCTTTTTTGTTGTTGTTTTGCAGAGCTGCAGAAGAATATTGCTTCTCTCTCTCTCTCTCTCTCTCTCTCTCTCTCTCTCCCTCTCTCTCTCTCTCTCTCTCTCTCTCTCTCTCTCTCTTTTAGCAAAGGGAGGGGTTTTACACTGGACGACTGTCACCTGAAACAACAAAACCCAATGGCTTCCACTTAGCAGAAGTAAAAACTACCCTGTTAATAAATGTAATATTGCAAATCTTTTGAAGGACCCAGATTAAAAGGATATCATTTATATCTTCCTGGTTTTCTTTTACTGTTTTATTGTAATTCCAGCCATGAATATTCCCATGAATTAAACCCTCTTGTACATCTTCCATGATCCTTATTAAGATAGGCATTATTTTTGGCATGCATTCACACCCTGTGTTCAAAGGAAGACCTTCCCAATCCTACTTCAATCCCATCATAGTTGTTTTATTGTGTCTGGTAGCATACTTGCCAGATTTTGTTACATGGTTTTAATCCCGGTCTTAATCCATCTCTTAGCGCTTATCACTATAAACCCCGTACCTTCCATAGCTACAGGACTCATCATCATGTTTTAAAGCTGCCCCCATTTATTTTTCTCCTCTTTTTAAATTTTCAAGTGGCATATTCTTTTCTATTTGACAAAAAAATAATCCCCTTTAAATTCTCTAATTTGCTAAATAAATAAAAAAAATTCAATTCTTTAAACCACACTATTTGCCTGACCAATAACTTGTGCAATCTCCACATTGCTGTTATTTGGCACAGAGGATAGAAACATAAGTGTTCCTCACATACAAATTAGTTTGTGCATGTTTAGGTTAAGATGGAAGAGGGCAATCTATCAATATGTAAAGATGTGTTATGCAAAAGATTAAACATGAATTTCCCCAAGTGTCATGCATCTAGACAAAGACACAGAAATATTTACTTTGACCGAAATATAGGAGTTGAATATGTTCTTTAATACTTCATTTCTCTGCATAAGGATATATATCCATCATTCTAGGGGGAAAAAAATGTCCATTCAGTAGTTAAATCAGATGAAGCAAAATAGCTTCATCATGCTAAGAAAGCATACTAACAAAGAGAAAGAGGGGGGGAGGGAAGAAGGAAGGAAGGAAGGAAGGAAGGAAGGAAGGAAGGAAGGAAGGAAGGAAGGAAGGAAGGAAGATCATAAAAGTAATACAGATTTCAATTTGTTGAAAGTCTTCTTTCTCCTCCACACTCAGTGGTTGAATTCAGATATGTGAACAACCGGCTCTCTGTGTGGATGCCGCTTCCAGAAGTCCATTCTGGGCCTGGGCAACAAAAAATAAGCTACTGGTTCTGCTGAAGTGCTGTGAATCGGCTGAATCCCACCACTGTCCACACTGCTCTAATCAAATGGAAAATATTTCCATTCAATATCATTTGACTAGTCATCAGCTTAATGCATGATGATTTTGAAACTCCCTATTATGATTTCCAGCAACCCATTTGTGAAATTTGGAATGAATGGTTGTATGTCCTTTGCCTTCACAAGTATTGGCAAGTGTGATTTGTTACTAAGTGCCTCCCAAAAGCAAATTGATAGGAACTACTAACCACAACCTATTTGGTTAAAACAGCCTTTGGCAAAGATGCTAGTTTGCAAAGAGAAATGCTGCATATTTCAGGATGGTTGGTTGTTAAGAGGACGCTGACTGAGGAGGTACACTCTCTGTCTTACTAAACCCTTCTCCGGGATAGAATCTTTATTTTTAATGTAGTGAGATAGTTTAACAATGTGCAAAAAGTAGTTGCATCCCAGTATTAAAGCATACGTGATCTAGGGCTCGGTGTTTGAAAAGGCTAAGTGCTTAGCTAGGAAGCAATTTACGGGAATTTGTCTTACTTCATCTTACTTCAGTGCATGGTCTACCTACATTTGTTAGAGTAATCCAAGGAGGCTGTCATTCTGAAGTGTATGCTTTCATCAGCAGGAAGATCAAAATCACAACCCTGATATCAGGAAGAAAGCTCTCACAGGAAACAAGGTTAGCTATTACTACAACATCTTTCCCAGTTGCATTATAATAATACCTTAAGTGATGTTGCAAAGTGCACAGATTTTGTTGCATACATGTAGAAGTATGAGAGTTGTATTAAAAGTATGTATGTGTTGTTTTTTTCCATCCTGACCATGGAACAGGAGTGGTCAGAAGCTGGAAAGTTGACTTAAACTGTAACGACAAGAGAAAATAAAACTGCTCACCCTATTAGTTTTTCTTTAAAAAGAAATATTGAACAAGTTCATTCTGGGAAAGGAAAAATGAAGACAGTTTAATACTTCTGCATTGCAGCTTACCTAGGTGTAGCAACCCTAACCCTCCAGAGAGTCACATGGCTGATCAAAATTACTACTTCAATCTTATCAATGTGCTAATGGTGTCAAGAGTTCCTAATTAATAATTTGAACAATAGCAATACCCCTTAGACTTATTTATTGCTTCATAGTGCTTTACAGCGCTCTCTAAATGGTTTACAGAGTCAGCATATTTGCCCCCAACAATCTGGGTCCACATTTTACCAACCTCAGAAGGATGGAAGGTGGAGTCAACTTTGAGTTGGTCAGGATCCAACTCCTGGCAGTGGGCAGAGTTAGCCTGTAGTACTGCCATTCTAATCACTGGCTCATCAAGCAAAGTAAGGCAAAATCCTTTTGCATGAAAAAAAAAAGATATCATAGTTGCTTCCCTACATGTAATTCTTCAAGGCTGCCTTTTTGTTTGAATGGACTAAAGGCAGTCAAGATTTATTTGCTTGTTGTTGCTAGTTTAATAACAGTGGCCTTCCAAAGACACCAATTTGGCATTCATTCACCAAATCTCTATGGGCTACCCTGTGTTCTTTATTGTGCTCCACAACCAGAATACTAGAAGTAGCTAAATACAAAATATGGAAATGAATGTCTCAGAGCAAAAACATCCCTTAATCTTTCCAAGAGGCACTGGAAATTGAGAGTGAAAGGTGGGAGGCCAAGCATGATTTCTGTAGATCTGACAGATATTTCATTCCTGAGAGATTGGAAGAGATATGAAAAAAAGGACTAAAGCGGAGGGGGGGAAAAACATGATAGCACTGTTCCAATATTTGAGGGGCTTCTACAAAGTTGAAGGAGGCAAACTATTTTCCAAAGCACCAAAAGGCAAGACAAGAAGCAGTAGATGGAAAGCAACCTAGAACTAAGGAGAAATTTCCTAACAGTGAGAGCAATCAACCAATGGAATAGCTTGCCTTCAGGTGTTGTGGGCGCTCCATCATTGGAGGCTTTCGAAAAGATTGGACAACCATTTGTCTGAAATGGTTGAGGGTTTCCTGCTCAAGCAGGCGGTTGGACTCGAAGACCTGCAAGGTCCATTCCAACTCTATTATGATTCTATGTTCTATTTCCTTTTTGTCCTCCAGAGATACTGTAGCTGCCTCCTGCTCCAAAAGGCCAAATGTATGTGACTCTCTCTTGGAAAAAAAGAAGCAGGAACATAACTAAAAGGTTTCCAAAGCTGAAGACTATGCCATGAGTTACCAGCCAGGCAGGGCAGAGAAAGACCTCTCAAAGCTTTGTGTCATCTATTCTGAGCTCTTTTTAGTTCCTGCCTTTTTTTGCCCTCTAGTTATTTTCTAGATTGATTCAATGAGATCTTTAGGAAAGAGGATCTTTGGAACGTTTCTTGCTGTCCTCAGCTTGAAACCTGAGTATCCTTTCACCATCAACAAATCCCCACGGTTTAAGTTTGCATCCATACCTCCTCCACCTCCTCCTCTTCCTCCTCCTCCTCCTCCTCCTCCTCCTCCTCCTCCTCCTCCTCCTCCTCCTCCTTCCTCTTCTTCTCATATTACTTTGTATTTCGAACTGTTTAATCCAGCGAGAACCATTTGAACAAATTGCATTAATACCTCGATTAGGCATTCTTAACCAAAAAAGTGTTAGATTTGTGTTTGCCTCCTTCTTGTGGCACCATCCAAGGACAACTTCAATGTATATTAAGCTGTTAAATTTAATTCATTACCTTGGAGAGAAGTCACATGGTTGCAGTGACTTGAACTAGGGGCAACAGAGGCTGGATAGAACTCAATCAACAATGAGGACTGTAAATTTCCTTCCCTCGCCCCCACTCCTGACTGTATGGCATACCCAGCAATTGAGTAGATGGGATAAGCAGGGGAAATGATCAACCTTGAATGCGAATCAACCAGGATATATGGCTATAAATGGAAAACAAATATTAACAGTACAATCAAAACTTTAGTTTCCATTTATATCTTCCTGATTGGTTGGAATGAAATTATTCTCATCAATGCCCCTTTAACTTGGCTTCTTTATCTCTCTAAAAGAAGTAAGGGCACACATTGCAAAAAAATCAGAGGACAAAGAAAACCTGTTTAATGCGTTTCAGTTCTTTGGCTTAACATATGTAATATTTATATATTTAAGCCAGAAAAGACTGCACTGTTGTTCTCATGCAGGTAGAACTTCATGATGCAGACAAACATTATGAGGTTTTGTGTATCCAACATATAGCTGCCAGCTACTTTCCCCATAGAAAAATAATACTGACATCAATGAGAATAATCTTTCTCACTATCTTGTTGTAATTCAGTGAAAAACAATGCAGTTGGCTGATTGACACCAATTGCTCCAGGACAGCTTCATAAAGCTTCCTATGTTGCCCTCAAACAGACCTTTAGTATCCAAGCCACAGCTTGCTACACACCCTCTACCTCTGCGTTGTATCATGCATAATAGATGTGATTAATGTGAAAACAACGCTCACATTAACAATACATAATCTTGAAGGCTGGAGATGCAATACCTTATTTCTTAATGGATAAGCAGAACAATCTATAAGTGGATTTAAATAGGTACTCATTGAAGATTATATGAACACAATATGTTTTGTACTTTCTGCCTAGTATTCTCAGAGGATGGGGAACACCATTATCCTATCTAAGGTAGAATATATATAGATGTTTTTTCTGGAGATGTTTTTTCTGGAACTCTCTAGCTTTCTCCATGATCCAGCATATGTTGGCAATTTGATCTCTAGTTCCTCTGCCTCTTCGAAATCCTGCCTGTACTTCTGGTAGTTCTCTATCCACATACTGCTGGAGTCTAGCTTGTAGGATTTTAAGCATAACTTTATTAGCATGTGAAATGAGTGCAATGGTGTGATAGTTTGAACATTCTTTGACACTGCTTTTCTTTGGAATTGGAATGTAAACTGATCTTTTCCAATCCTGTGGCCACTGTTGAGTTTTCCAAATTTGCTGGCAAATTGAGTGTAGCACTTTTACTGCATCGTCTTTTAAGATTTTGAAGAGCTCAGCTGGAATACTGTCACCTCCACTAGCTTTGTTGTTGTTCAGTTTTCCTAAGGCTCACTTCACTTTACATTCTAGGATGTCTGGCTCGAGGTCAGTGACCACCTCATCGTGGTTATCAAGGAGGTTAAGCTCGTTCTTGTATAGTTCTTCTGTGTATTTTTTCTACCTCTTCTTAATGTCTTCTGCCTCTGTTAGGTCCCTACCATTTTGGTCCTTTATCATGCCCATTTTTGCATGAAACGTTTCCTTCATCTCTCCAATTTTCTTGAAGAGATCTCTGGTCCTCCCTATTCTATTGTTTTCTTCTATTTCTTCGCACTGTTCATTTAAGAAGGCATTCTTATCTCTTCTAGCTATTCTCTGGAATTCTGCATTCAATTGGGCGTATCTTTCTTTTTCTCCCTTGCCTTTTGCTTCCCTCCTTTCCTCAGCTATTTGCAAAGCTTCCTCAGACAGCCATTTTGCTTTCTTGCATTTCTTTCTCTTTGGGATGGTTTTAGTTGCTACCTCTTGTACAATGTCGTGAACCTCCATCCATAGTTCTTCAGGCACTCTGTCTATCAGACCTAATTCCTTAAATCTATTTGTCACCTCTACTGTATATTAGTCAGGGATATTATTTAGTTCATACCTAAGTGGTCTAGTGCTTCAGTTTAAGCCTAAATTTTGCAACTAAAAGCTCCTAGTCTGAGCCACAGTCAGCTCCTGGTCTTGTTTTTACTGACTGTATAGAGCTTCTCCATCTTTGGCTGCAGAGCACATAGTCAATCTGATTTCTGTGTTGACCGCCTGGTGATGTCCATGTGTAGAGCCGTCTCTTGGGTTGTTGGAAAAGAGTGTTTGCTATCACCATCGTATTCTCTTGACAAAATTTTATCAGCCTGTGCCCTGATTCATTTTGTACTCCAAGGCCAAACTTGCCTGTTATTCCGCTTATCTTTTGGCTTCCTACTTTGGCATTCCAATCCCCCATGATGATAAGGACATCATGTTTTGGTGTTAGTTCTATAAGGTGCTGTAGGGCTTCATAGAACCGGTCAATTTCATCCTCTTCAGCACCGGTGGTTGGGGCATAGACTTGGACTACTGTGATATTGAATGGTTTGCCTTGGATTTGAACTGAGATCATTCTGTCATTTTGGGGATGTTCTGATTTTCCTGGTGTTTGGCACCAGATTGTCACATTTCAATTCTTTCAGTACTTTTAATTTTTTTGAATCAAAGTATTCAATTTGTAAAAAGTATTTTCTTCACACATGCCAAAACAATCAGATTTATTCAAAGTAACTTATTCACTTTGGTAGTTTGAGCCAAATGAATTATTAGATTTGGGGATAAATTTTGATTTGAGTCACCCACTTTCAAAAAAGACACCAATCCCTTTCTTGGGTGGGTGGGGGGGAAATTTGATTTGTCATCTTTTGAAAGCAAACATTTTTGCTGTTGATACATAGCAGTCACATACATACTGTTGTTTAAAAAAAGAAAGAAAGGAAAAACTATATAGAAAACGTTTTAGAGCTACATTCTATACAACTAATGAATCTGATTGCAATCCAGTAAAACCTATATTAAAATAAAAATAAAACGAATAAACAAAATGCTTTAGGGGGTATCACAAAGCAAACATTTTTCCTTCCTTCCCCTAGTTTTTTGAAATAGATTTGATGCTGCAGGAAAGTGAAAACTACAGCAAACTCATGCATTCTAGATCCATTTCAATCAACCCAGCACAAAAGCAGAAGGAATTCTATTATAGCGGTTAAGCTGTTGGCCTAATATCAAGGACATGTAGGCCTGGTTCCTTTTACCACTAAGCCCATCATTCTCTTTCAGGCCAATCATCCATGAGGGGAAATAGAGGAAATGCTCTGTGCCCTACCTTAAGTTTCTGAAATCAATCAATCAAATTTATTTCTCTTGTATACATTCTAAGACAGGGGTGTCAAACTCAATTTCATTGAGTGCCGCATCAGCATTGCGGTTGCCCTCAGGGGGCCGGGTGGGTGTGGCCTGGGTGGGCGTGGCCTATACTGGGTGGGCGTGGCTAGAGTGCGTATGGCCTACTGGGTGAGCGTGGCCAGCTCTACATTGTTGGCATCAGGGATGCCTATGGGGGCCTGGGCAGGAGTGGGACAGATCTGAGGGTCTCTGGCAGAAGGAGGGTCTCTGGGCAGTGGGGGCCGTTCTGTCACTGTTTCCAGGATGGCTTCACGGGCCACATGAAACCACTTCGCGGGCCGGATCTGGCTCCCGGGCCTTGTGTTTGACATGTCTGTTCTAAGATATATGTGCTGAAATAACATCCTTCTAATCTGAAGGTTGACCTATCTCCAATAATCTCTGCTCATCCGTGATGAAATTTCAGCTTGGCTCAGAGGAATAAGAGGAGAATTCCAAAACCCAAAGGAAGCCCTTATCTTTATCCTTTGAAGGCAAGGAAGCTACCCCAACAGATGTCTTCGAAGAGGGATGGCTGTGGCTTCCAAGAAAGGAAATTTAAGGTAGCCAATTAGGAGGTTGGATCTCCTGGTTAGCTGACTTGTAAAGATTCTTACAAAGCCTGTTTACAGTATTGGGCCAAGTCATAGGAAATTCATTGTGAGATGTGAATTCAAAAGGTTGTTTAATAGAACAGTCTGAAAAATAGAGAAAGGAGCTAAGATTTATTCACCGTTAATGAATGGACCAACAATTTTGTAACACATAATCCATTGATAAAATTACTGAGCATCCTCCCCCTTCCCCAAATAAAGGCAGATATAAGCCCAGCACCACTGATACTTATCAGAACCAATTTACGAGATATAAACAGGCTGGACGTTTCCTTCATACACATGTCCCATATTTTTTCTTTCTTTCTTTTCTTTTTCCTTTTAATATCCCGCAAACTTTTGCAAAGCAGCTGAAGTTCTGGACTGAACACCTGACATGCTCTCCACTTTTTTGATCAAACATCACTTGGTGCGTGTGTCATCAGTATTCTTTTGTTCATCCCATACCTATCAATTTTTTTCATCAAAGCTGTCTATATTTTTTTTAAAAAAAAAGGAATGTGGCAGAAGGTTGCCATCTCATGCCGGCTGCTTATGGAAATCAAGAACATGATTTAGGCTTAGCATAAATATGCATAAAAATGGACTCAAAATTATATGCTGCAGCTTCTGATCATTTTTTTGGATTTCTAAGTTCCATTGTACAAAATAAAGCATTTTGTCTGAGAGAGTCAGGAATATTCAGGTGAAGAAAAATAATCACAAAATGGAAATGCGTTTTTCAGCAGAGGATATTAAGGTTATTTTCATCACAGCAGGCGATCAGTAAATAAGGCTTATTGCTATGAATACTCAATTTTATTTATGGGTTTTTTCAGAGGGGGAAATCCTAAAGCAAAAATATTATTCGGACTTTAAAAGCAAATTCTTAATATATTTTAGTTTGGTTTAGGAGAATACACAAAGATATTTTGCATACTATGAATAGGAAAATGCATAGAGGCATAGGGGTAGATTTATATAACTCTGTCCTATAGGTATAATTCAGTAGCTTGCTATTTCTAAATGAAGAAAGACACACATACATGTACTAATTGCTGAATATGCATTCATAATGAAACACAGTGGGTTTCAAAATATTGTCCTAAAAAAAATGGAACTGTATTTGGTCTGTCAGTACAATGATAGGTGTCATCGTAAAGAGTAAAAATGCTTTCCGTTAATTGAAATGAGTGAATGGATCATGTTCTTGCCTGCATCTCCCCCTCCCTGTTTTCGGCAGATCTGTTTCGTCAGCTGTCTTTTCTTTTTTTAAAAAAAAAAATATTTAGCATATGTAAATCTAATTCGATTTTTTATTAAGATATGAAATAAACACATTTTTTTCCCATTTTCTACTTCCCACTAACTTCTTGCAATTTTCCAGAAAGTGCCAGCTAACCTAGGAGGTGCTTTATCTCACCCTCTGTGTAACAATGCAAGCTTTCTTCATCTTCCATGCTTACAGACATATTTGATGGTGTGACTCGATAGTAACTGTAGTGTATGCAGGTATTGCATACATGTGTGGGTCAGTGAATTAAGAAGGTGGGGAGCTGGACAGCTCCGAGCAGGAACAGCGTTTGGCGGGAAGCCAGAACAAGGGGACAGCGTTCAGCGGGAGAGCAGGATTTAAAGGGATTGGCTGACCAGCCGGCAGGACTGTTCTGTACCAGCCTGCTACCGGCCCTGCAGAAAAGGCAGGGACAACCCCTTTTACAAGAAGGCAAGAGGCTGGAATTACGCCTGCCAAATTTATTGCTACAAAAACAAATAGAACAAGACACAAACCAAGAAACAGGAGCTTTTCAAGCGGTTGCCTTCAGCAAACCAGCCCTCCCACGCATTCCCCCTTAAATACAGTTCAGGGCGTGGCTTCTCTCTGCCTCCTTCCAAGGAGCCCCATTGCCTTCCTCTGTTTACTCCTGATTGACTGCTTCCTGCGTCGGGCGTCCTTGAACAGGGCCAGCTGTGGGTCATCTTCATCCACGCTGTCAGGCTCACACAGCTGGGTCTGCGTCGTGACCAGATGAGAAGGGCCTGGCTGAGGACTCTCATCAAGCTCTTCAACACCCCCCTCCTCCTCCTCCTCTGAGTCATCTGACCCAACTGCTGAACCCACAGGCTGACCCTGAATCACAACAAGGACGCTTGGATTTTAACCCATTGGCCAGGCAGTTACCTGACCAGGTATAAGTGAGGGCTGAAATCCTTTGTTCCCCAGTTCGGCCATGTTCCTCAATAAACAACTTAGCTCCTGAACCTGTGTCGCCTCTGATTCTGGAACCAACACATCAGTAACGAAGTATATGTATCTCTTTCTCATACTCCTAAAGGGTTACAGTGCCGTAACACAACTATCTCAAGTGAAAGGGCCATGGGAAACTCTAATGAACCAGGAGTGGTGGGAATTTCTCTTTCCTAGATCCTCATGGAGCTGTGATGATGCTGCTGCTGCAGAGCTAACATCCTCAAAATCCTGATATAGGACCACAGCCTTAATTTTTAGAGTACTCGCTGGAAATAATAACATAAAAGCATGGGGAAAAAAAATAAGATTAGGAACTTGCCTGTTAACGTTTAAAATGTGATCCCCAGAAGACAAACAATTTGGAACAGTGAGTAGCCTGGGACTGCTGCGAGAAAACTGGAGAGTAGTAAGCAATTGTTAGAACATATGGTGCCTCTGGACAGCTCGAGCAGTACAGAAAATGTTTCTGTGTGAATATATTCAGAGGGACTCTTGGGGACATTGTGAAAAGCAGTTTTGTTTGTTTGTTTTACATGAGTAAACGTTGAAGGGAGACAACTAAATGATCAAATCTGAAATAAGTCAAAACAGACATCCTGCAGCTTGCTAATCTTCCTGTTACTTCGGTTCCCCCCCTCCCCCCACCAAGAAAGCTTTCTTGGTTTACCTGCTGGTGCCAACAGCATACAACTAATATACAAGAGGCCTTATGACCATCTGTGCAACTTGGCCTTAATTCCTTTTCTTTTGTTGCTTTTGTTGGTTGGCATGATTAATTCAGGTAGTATTTAATCTATAATCAGTTGCTTCAGAGTTATGACAGACTCAAAAAAGTCCTTGCTGCACAAACTATGTGGTAACATTTTGGGCACTTGCCACTGTGTGTGTGTGTGTGTGTGTATGTGTGTGTCTGTGTCTGTGTGTGTCTGTGTCTCTGTGTGTATGTATATGTACGGTATATATGTATGTATGTATATGTATATGTATGTATGTGTATGTTTCTGTGTGTGTGTGTACACACACACACAGCCACATAGTGCTTTACAGCCCTCTCTGGTAGTTTACAGTGCCAGCATATTGCCCTCAACAATCTGTGTCCTCATTTTACTGACCTCAGAATTTATTTCATTTTATTTTTATTTTTATTCCATTTATATCCCGCCCTTCTCCGAAGACTCAGGGCGGCTTACAAGCTTAGCAGTAGCCTTCAATCTATGTATATGCCTGCTTATTAGGGCTTTCACACACAAACCCCAAGCGGCATTATTACAAAGTCAGCTTAATTGCCCCCAACAATCTGGGTCCTCATTTTACCTACCTCGGAAGGATGGAAGGCTGAGTCAACCTTGAGCCGCATCAGGATCGAACTCCTGACAATGGGCACAGTCAGCCTGCAATACTGAATTCTAACCACTGCACCACTGACCAGTTGCAGCATCTTCTGGACACATCAGCACATTTTGCATTGTGAGTTGCTTAATGAACATCATAAAAATGGTAATAAAATCAAGTCCAGTCCTGTGGTGACTTAAAAATCCAATGAATTAGGACAAATGTTCTGGGCTCATCTGTAATTGTAAACAGAGGACTGCCTGCATGCAGAATTGTGACAGTGTATCTGCCAGGATCTTCACTGAATTCAGAAGAGTGACTAGTAATATTCAGAAGCGAGTCTAGTGGGGAGGACAGGAGCTTAGGAGCATTTGAAGTAGCAATAGAAACAGTGGAAATGTTTTTGTAAGGAAAATGGGTAATTAGTACATTTGCCTGTGCAGTCAATGCTTTATATCAGGGGTCTTCAAACCTGGCCCTTTTATGACTCATGGACTTCAACTCCCAGAATTTCTCAGCCAGGCATGGTGGCTGAGGAATTCTGGGAGTTGAAGTCCATGAGTCATAAAAGGGCTGAGTTTGAAGACCCCAGCTTTATATTATGCCTGAATGTTCAAGGACCTTCACATTCATTAACTTCATTTCACTTTAAGAATGGATCATTGTAAATACAGACATGAAGTTCATAACTAAAACAGACTTATGCAACTCTCCTGCAAGCTCAGTGAAGGAATAGCCATGAAAGTGAGCCATGTTCCACATTACTGGGCTACTCTGCAGCTATGCATTCCTACTGCTCACCCATGTGGCAGAATTGCCTCTCTCTTGTTCATGGGTTGGTCATTGTGGAGAAATAATGCATGTGAATAAGGGATAGGGAAGTGCAGATACAATATTATGGGAGTGTGATAGTACTACACATGTATAAATGTTTTCTCATCAATGCTCTACAGCTAAAAATTCAGGTCCCAGTCATGACCAGCCTCAAATGAAGAGTCTGTATACACCTCTAAAGTTTTTCTAAAATTGGATACATATATATTGCGAATCTTTTTGCCTCAAGCTCACGAGTAGAAGCAGAGTTGAACTACAGAGTTGTTTTACTGATTAAACCAAAACAACAGAGCCATAAACTTCTTTTTGGTCAGGAGACAAGAATCAGAATCAAATAGCAGATGCATATCAGAGGGCAAATAATTGCTTACTGTTGCTTGTTGATGGTGGAGGGTGGGTGGGGTTGTCAAAAGACAGAATAAAGGGTGAATAAATCAGCTAAGGCATAGATATTACTTTTGAGCCATATACCTATTTTGCAATCTCTGTTCCTTGCAGTAGTTTGCACAAAATTAAATACAACCACAAAGAAAGAGTAACAAATTCACTCTCCTTATATCAAAATTAGCAACATGTATGTTTTTCATGCATATCTGGAAAATCTGGTGAATCTACCTGCTCACAATGGAGGATACTGTTGGAAGCTGACACATCTAGACAAGTTTTTGTTCTGGTGCTACAGCAACAGCTTTTGAAGCTGCTATTAGATCAAAACAAAAACAACATCTACCAACATGTTCCTTTGATTGACTTAGTCCACATGCCTCTAGATTGGAAAGTCTTAGTAAGTTAAGAAATGGTATTCATAGTTTACTTATAATACTAAAATGAGATAGTCTTGCCCCCTAGTGGATGTAGGTTTGCAACAAGCTTATGACAGTTTTCAAGGAGGTATGCTATTCCTATTTAAATCTCATTTATTTTTAAAGTATTATCTTTTTTTTCCTAAAAAAAAAGGTGTGGCAAACTTTTAATAAGAGAACTTCACCCACATAAATACTTAAAATGGAATAAATGTACCAGTGAATTTGCAATGAATTGCATGGTTTATTGAGAGATAAAGAGCAGAAGTCATTCTTTGTATCCATTGTATTAATTTTATTATTTTCTGCTGTGAAATGCAGGTGCCCCTGTTTGTAACAATGATTGGAGTTGTAATGAAATCCAATCCCTTTCTTTAATTTATTTCAGTACCTTTAATAAGAACAATGTTCGGTGCAAAGTATCAGAACCACATTAAGTTGTAGTTAAGCTGATTTATTACTCATGCCTATACACAAGAATCTAGTCAACTGACGGCACTAGATAAGAGTTAACGGAATTTAGGAGGCATTGGAATAGACTGCTTGTGGGAATGTAATGACTCTAGGCTGATTACTCTCTTGACTCCACCCCAAGCTTTGCCTCCCTTTCTCCTACAAACAACCACAGCTAAATCTGTAGTTATTGATTTATAGCTTGGAGTGTGTATGATCTCAACACATTTATTTATGCATTTGAAAATACAATATACACAACTTTCTGTATGTAACAACTCTTAACTTACTTATTCATTAAACTTTATATTTTGCCCAACAGATTTTGGACGTTACCAGTCAAATAAAAATTCATATGAAGGTTAAGAACAAATCATTTCAGGGTTTTCATAAATGCTTTCCAATGATTTCTTAAAGGGCCAAATATTGGTGCAAAGGCATGAGGGTGGGATTTTACAAAGCAAGACTTATACAGGGATGAGGCAACTATTTCAACACCTTTCTTCTAGGTATACAATAAACATGCATTGTTTTATACGGAAAGAGTACTGAATAAATTATGTCTGTACTACATATGAAAAAACCTGAACCTTTTCCAATGGTTTACAAGTCTTATTACATAAATAGATCAATTTATTCCTCATTCTGTGCCATCCAAAATTCTTATTCAGAATCTTGTGGCCATCTGTTAATGGGGGAAGACAATAAAATAATTTCAGAATGCTGTGACCTACTTGTCAGTTTTGTACCATTATGGCACTTTGCCTTCGACAACAATCCAGTCTGATTTATATCAATCTGATGGCCTCATTCAAAGAGGACACATAGTTTACATGGCAATGTTCTATGTTAGACTATGTTTGCAGGCAGTGATAGCTATAATGCCTGCCAAAACTTTGCCACAGGTAGATGTAGGAGGCTTATGGGTAAATAAATCTTTAGAGTCTGGAGATGGGGAGTGGTTGTTATTAAATCAAGAGATCATTACAACTGTTGCCTGAGAAGAAGTGTCTCAAATTAGAGAAGGATTGTGTCATATATTTTTCCCAAGGCTGCTTAAAATTGCTTTTGCAATGAGAAGATGACTTTGAAAAGTAATGCAACAAACAAACAAATGAAGAGATTATCTTTCCATATTCCCCAACTAGTGGTTGTATGCAAAGACAACAATGTCCTGCTAAAGCAATTGATATGGGATCACAAATTTCCCAGTCTTCTAAATCTAATGGATTTCAGTAAGTTGAATACTAGCACTGTAATTGGTGTATTATGTTGTACTATATTGTCTCTAATCTGCGTCTTTCAGAATAACCTGTGAATGTTTTTTGTTTGCTAGTTGGCTTTTCTTGTTCAGTGGAATGTGACAAGGAGTTTCCCATGTGTTGCCTGCCAGTGGCATGCCAAACTTTACTTTCTTAATGTACTTTCTCCCATTGCACAGAGGTGACAATTCAGTTTGTAGACTAAAAAGTGAATAGAATAGTATATGTGAACTCTGGATTGATCTTGGGTTTTGCTACTTGATTATTCCTTTGTGTTCCCATCTTTGGAAGTGTTTGATGTTAATCCAAAGTGGTGTATGGACTAGGTTATTGATAAGATTATATTTTTATCACCTTCCTTCCTTCCTTCCTTCCTTCCTTCCTTCCTTCCTTCCTTCCTTCCTTCCTTCCTTCCTTCCTTCTTTCCTTCCTTCCTTCCTTCTTCCCTCCCTCCCTCCCTCCCTCCAAATTGAGCACTATAGATTCTCCATCCTGTTTACTTCCTGTTAACATTTCTCTATTATACTGTAAAAATTCTGTCCAGTAACTTCTACTGCTTTGCAGTTGAACTTCCTACTTAATTTTTTTAACTTAATTTGGTTTTGAGGGAATAACACACTTTTTGTCTGAATTACTATAATTATGTAGAGCCACTTTTATCTAGACATGTTGCTGAAGATCTAGGATGGTAATTTAATGAACAAAGAAGGAAACTACCAGCAAATCAGATATTGTTTAAGTGACTGCAAAATGTTGCACTCAAAAAAAAGAAAGAAAGAAAGAAAGAAAGAAAGAGAAAGAAAGAAAGAAAGAAAGAAAGAAAGAAAGAAAGAAAGAAAGAAAGAAAGAAAGAAAGAAAGAAAGAAAGAAAGAAAGTAAAAAGAATCAATTGAATTCTAAGTCATCTTCTTTAAACTGGTAGATTTTTCTTCTGGCTTAAATATAAAGATCTTCAATTTTTTTTAAAAAAAAATAATATTTGAAATATTTTCTTATTAACTTCTCATTATGTACATTTATCCCAATAACCAAAACAAATTTAATTTAAAACAAATATTTTGTTGTAAGCCTCCCAGAGTCATTTAAAATGAGATGGGTGGCAAATAAATGTAATAATAAAAATAAATAAATATTTGAAACTAAACAACGAGATCTGGATTGTAAAAATCCAGGCAAACATCAGATGGCAAGATTGCTCTGTATTCTTCTATTGATATCTAGTGGTTGATTGAAGTTCTATAACCTCAGTCAAACTTAGTCAAGCTTAATATACAGTAGATGGGCGTCATGTTGTAGGGAAAAAAACCTGCCACTCAAGTTGAAGAAATGTTTCTCTTTGTCACAGTTTGTGACATTATTGAAAAGTAATTCATTTGCCTATACTTTATCTTTTGCTGCTTATGATATTTATAATGATGAATGTCTTATATTTGCAAAACAAGGAATTAAAGAAACAGGTAGCTCATGTATCATTTAACTAAATAACTAAATCAACTGTATGCTAGCTAATTATTATGGGCTTCAGACAGAAATTATTATCCTTGTGATACAGGTTTTTAACCTTGGCTAGAGAGTAAATAGTCCAGTTTATAAATAGCCCTATAGCTGGCTTTATAAAACTTAAGTGAAAGCTACATCACATATTCCTATCAGCTTTGGATCATAACATACTCATCAATCTCTATTTTCCCATTAAAGAAGGAAAACAGAGCTTTGACTTTGAAGCCATAAAATTTCATGCTACTGTATGTAGAATCTAGATCATGGAGAGTTCCAGAATATGTAAAAGTGCATAAAAAAACAAACAATGACCCTAGACTCCTACATACTTTCATGTTCAGTTTTGGATGCTCGATACTGTCTTGGATATTGATTCTAGCACTGATTAACTTAAAAATTTACATTGCTTAGGGGATTTACAAAGGAGGGAGCTCCTGCAGACCCTACGTTACTATGGTCCCTTCATCAAAGCACAAATGGCTGAGAAACATCTCTACGCAAGCATTGATAATGCAGAACACATTCCCCACCCCCCAAAAATGCATTTGAATAGGCTTTATATAGTTGATGAATCCTCTTCACTTTTAGGAGGTTATAGCATAACCAACATAATTAGTGGAAAATGCCGAAACTTTACAACCACCAGGTATGGTGGTGCAGTGGTTAGAATGCACTATTGCAGGCTAATTCTGCTGACTGCCAGCAGTTCGATCATCACCGGTTCAAGGTTGACTCATCCTTATATCCTTCCATGGTCAGTAAAAACCAGTTTGCTGGGGGCAACATACTTAGACAGTGCTGTAAAGGACTATGAAGCAGAAAAAAAGTCTATTGCTATATTTACTTGAAACCATATTCTTGTTGGTTGAAAAATATTGGGTTTTAATTATAGTTCAAAAGAAAGTTCCCTTGGTCCTATCCCGTGACACTAGCAAGTCTCAGGTAGAATTTGATATTGGTTTCCTGGTTTTTACAGTTATGTTCTGTTTCGTGATATATGATCTTTTGATTCTATAAAGCAGCATTTACTGTGCTTGGTATCAACAGCTAATCATGTTCCCTCTGAAATCACTTTCCACTATTGCTTATCAGGGAAAGGCAGGTAGGTGAACAGGCAGTTAATGAGCAAGAAACCGTTCTTTCTAGCCTCCATTATTTGTTCATTTTTCCCCCCTGTAGTCCTGGTAGGGTAATTAGGACACAATGGGAAGAAAAAATACAAAATAGCTAGAAATCTCTGTCATCCAACCTCACCCCACTGTTCCCCAGTTTAGTGAAAAGGGAGAAACTTTGTCCCAAGATGTTCTGATGAAAATGAGCTGTAGGAAAGCTAAAGTTTGATATGTCTGTCCAAAAAAAACGAAACATTTTTTTTTAGTTTTCACCTCTGGATTAGTTTCTGCACTTGATATACATAATAAAGGTTTGAATTGCTATTGAGTCAGCACCTTCACTCCGAAAGGACTCTAACTGGTTGGTTGATTCAGTTACTAAAAGAAAACAGGGAAGAAGAACTCATTGCCTCACTTTGTTCTGAGTAACTTGCAGAGAGATTTTCTTCGGAAAAGTGTTTGATGGCAGAATACTGAAAATGACGTCTCCAGGAGAGTGGTGCGATATAGTAGGGATTGTAACAAAGGAATTTAGGGACTTCCGCTCAAGGAAGTCAGAAGGATCAACCTGTACATTCCATCTATGTTTGCATATCATGTTCTACTATAATAGGTATTTTTGGGAAGGTGCCCAGGAATGATAACCCTCATCACTAACATTTCCATTATTGTGAATTTGGAAAGCAGTAGGATGCAGTCATTATCTGTAGCCTTGGACCTAATTCTGTTATCCTTAAAAGTTTACAATATCCTTTTTATTTGGCCGAATTTTTTACATTGCAATTGGAATGTACCATAATGTCACCTTAAAATATCCAAGTAATTTCATGGAAGACCACCAAGGCAGCAGTGCACATCTCAGTTAGTGACATGGTCAACAATGGTTTTCATTTGGTCAAAGTGTTAAAATGTCAATCCAAAACACAGAGGTCCTTGGAATCCTTTTGGAAAGGAAGAACTAGACTTCAGGTAACAATGGGACAGCCATTTTAGGATGGAACACAACAGAAGTTTGACTATAACCTTCAAACCAACGATTGGAGGTCACTTAAGAAGAAGACTATCTGTAGAGGTAAACACATGACCATCTACAAAGTAGACTGCATGACCATCCTGTTGATACCCAACATTTTATAGAATAAGGAAACTTTTAATGAACAAAGCTTGTGGTTGCAGTCTGCCTTTGTATGAAATTAGTTTCTTCTCAAATGCCTGTTATTCCCGTTGTTAAATTACTTCAAATCATGCTCGAAGGCATACATACTAAGCAACAATCAAGCAGGAACAACACTTTGCATATCATTAAATGCCAAATTCTCTCCAATGTTTTAGAGGTAGAACAGTGACCAGAAAAAATGCATGGTTTGCATTTCGCTTTTTCCCTTTTAGCCAAAAAGCAAATACAGACAAATATTTGCCAAGTATTAAATGTTATCATTAATATTCCTATTCTCTTAATCACAAGTATGCAATGATATCTTCTCCTATGGCACTACTAATTTTACCATTTGTGTAATTTCTGCCTTTAGTAGAGAATCCACCAAGTGAAATATTAATAAAAACAAGACACTCTAGGAATTTTGACATTCCTTTTGCATAACAAGGGAAAAAAGGAAGTTATACTGATGTGATAAAACTGAGTGATTAATGTCAAGGACGAGAAACACAGAACTATTATACTATCACCTTGCAGGAAGATGTTTGATCAGTGCAATTATGAAATCTTTGGAACTGCACTTCCAAGCTTCTTCTTTTCCTCACTTGCTCTTTAAACATTTGTTGTTAGTATGACATTACTGTATTTTCCCATGAATAAGACACTATTTTTTTTTCCTGCAAACACCCTATTCAAAAATCAGGTGCATCTTATACAAGTGCAACGTCTTATACACAGAAAAATAACGGTAACCTACATGCCGTTGCCATGCTGCCTGGTGCAGGAGGATATTGCTGGCCCCAGATGCCACCAGTCCCACTGAAGCCACCTTCTATGACCCGTTTTTCACCGGCACAGCATGGGCTGAAGCCGCGAGAGGCTCCGGGAAGCTGCCTCAGTACAGTGATTGATGGCCGAGGGGGTGGAGGAAGTCGCTTCCCTTGTGTGATGGCATGGCCACTTGTTTTACAAACCACATCTTTAGTGGCAGTAAAACAAGTGGCCATGCCATCACACTTTCTCTCAGTCCTACAAAGGAGGCAATGGCAAACCATTTCTGAAAACCCTGCCAAGAAAACTGCAGGGATTTGTCCATGTAGTCTCTAAGAATGAGACATGATTAAATGGAAGAAAAATAAATAAATAAAAGAAATTCAAGAAAAAGAATATTTTTTTTTAAAAAAATATTGCATTCATTTGGAGAGATTTTCTCTCTGTAAAAGACTTCCTAATACTATTAACTAAATCCTGTGATATCCCTCTTGTTGATAAGCATAAGAGCTATTAATATGATTGTTATTAATACTAGCTACTACATTACATCCATTTTTGGAAAAAAAAAACACGGAAGTTTCATAGAGACCACCAATCATAGCAATTGCATAATAAATTTTATTTCCATTATTTTAATAGACCTGAGCAAAAATTTCTTACTCATTTTTTTTCCTCTGCAGAACCTTTTCCAGTATTCTCCATTTAGTTATTTATTGAAGGTGGTGGGACAGTGATGGGAGATCATTCTGGAACTGTATTTTTGCAGAGTATATAAAACAGTACCACAGTTACCATCGCTGTTATTCCTGGCACGACGTGCAATGGCCAGAGAAAAAAAATAACATAAAAGTATGAGCTTTTCCTGCTGACAAAATTTCTGTGAGCTGTAATTTCGGAAAAGAAAAAAAAAGAAAAAAAAAGAAAGGAAAGGGAAAAAAGGAAAGGAAAAGACGGTTGGAGAGTTCCAGCTGGAGAAATTTGGTAAAAGGTTTTCGAAGTATTTCTAGCAGGACTACCCGATTCTGTCATAGCTTTGTTCCTTATGCCATCCATCTGGTAAACTCGCAAGATTCGTTTGTCTCGCCATGCACATGCATACATAACCCGAACTAGACCGTTGTTTCTCTGTGTCATATAATATATATGGTTATATGCATAATTCTGTATTGATTGATTGATTGATTGATTTGATTTGATTTGTCATATTTATGTGGTGTATATTGGAGGTGGCGACCCTTGGAGAGCTGTAGGCAACAAAATTTCATTTTAGTGTATGCCGATTAGTGTACATTCAAAGTGACAAAAAAGTTATTATTCTATTCTATTCTCAGTTTTTCATCTGACCTTCAGGAAGGGGAACGTGGTATCGGTTCAGATGACTAAGGCCTTACTTAGAGAATTGTTTATAAGACACTCAAGATCTTGTTAAACCAAAGTTTAACTTGCTATGCCAAGTCCACAAAGTTGCTGAAGGAAAGAAGGCTAGGAAAGGACAGCTTGTGTCAGGCTTCAAAGCCAAGAAAGCAAATTTATTTACTTAGAGAATTTAGACGGCTGCTCACTCACTTTCTGTGACTCTAAGCAGCTTACAAAATAAAATAAAATAAAAACTGAATACCAAAGTGTAAAAAGAATAATCCCCTACCCCACCTATGTTCCTTGTTCCTCACCTGTGAACAGAATCTTGCCAAACTGAAACACTCTACTATCTACATCAAGCATCTACTCTGGGAAGTATTAGGGTGGTGCCGTCTTCACCGTCTTTCTCTCACACAAACTATGTGAATCGATTTGCCTCCGGCTTCTCTGCAATGCAGCCTCTCCCTCCTGAGAATCTGGACTACATTCCAGCACAGAATAAGTGATTGGCAACCAATATAAAATCATTGAATCAACCAGATTTTACATAACTAGTAGGAAGCTGTCCCAGCTGCTTCTGCTTACTGAACAAAATAGTCCAAGCTTTAAAGTTCAGAGAGTTTCAGATACTAATAACCCAATGTCAGATTCCAGGGTATCCAGCCAAGCTACAGCCCAACACTCTTGCCTACCAAACCAGCTATTCTTGTCCAGAGATCCTGACAAATTAAAGAAGAGTAGTGTATTTTGAAGACCCGGAAAAGAGCTGATCTTATTACTTGTTAATCTCTTTTAACACCTGAGTGCCTTTCAACTAAATTACCTCAATAAAAACCCGTAAGTACAAAAGAGGAGGAAGAGGAGGAGGAGGCTTGGTGGGAAACTCAATTCTTTTGGCTCGTCTCCCTTTCCCAGTATTGCAACCGCAGTAATTGCAAATGGCTCTGCAATCATTAACATTGCTGAAGTTTATCTGGAGAGCCAAGGCAGACAAATAAAATCAACTTTGCAAAATTAGAAGAACTCAACCGCTCTTGTCTTTGAGGCATCCAGCTACTAATTACTAAAAATTGCTTTCTGGTTGAGGGTATTTGGCTGTAAATCAGGGAAAGCTGCTGCAAGTTAAGCAGTAGCAAAGTAAAACTCCAGCTGGCTTTAGCAGAGGAAATGAAAGGTTGAAGAAAAAATATTAGTATGGCTGGAGAATAGGAAGTTGGTGAACAACGTATAGCCTTTTGTTGTTGTTGTTCCTGCACAGGGAGGACAAAGGAGAAAGGCTGGTGAGAAAGTGCTTATACACTTTGTTGAAGCAATTACATAAAAAAAAGCCAACTGCCATTATGTGCTTCTGAGTTGTTCCCACCAGCTACTGTTTCTAGTTTCCCTTTGGTGCTTTCCTTCTACTTAATATGATAGTTGGCTTTTTGCTCAGCGCATCGCTGCAAAGTGTCAAGTAGTTTGCCCTTTGTATGAGCTCTAATGACTCTGCATTGAAAAGATTTGCAGGCTCTTTTTTTATGACTGTCAGCAGACACCGGAAAATTCCATGCTGGAAGCTTGCCATTAAACATTACTCCGGCCTGGGTTAATACCCAGGTCTTCGTAATTAGAACTGAGAAAAGTAACAATAACTTTGCATATAAGTTTTCCAGCAACTAGGAAAATGTGGGACACTCTTTTTTTTAGAAAGAGGCCTTCCCTTTATTTAACAAGATAAGCTTTAAGAGCAAGATCTTGAACCTTGTGCTCCATCTTCACCTGTACTGATAGAATATTTGTAGCTCAGGGCTGAACTGTGAGTGCTCTCTGAATTTGGTGGGTTTTCTTGCAGACTTTTCATTAGCAACAGAACCTAGACTTATATAATGCTTTACAGCATACTCCAGGCAGTTTACAATGTAAGCATTATTTGCATATTGCCCCCCAACAATCTTGTTCCTCATTTTATGGAAGGCTGAGTCAATCTTGAGTCCCTGCGGGTTCGAACTCCAGGCTGTTGTCAGAGTTTGCTGGCAATACTACATTCTGACCACTGTACCATGTGGCTCATTACCCAACTAGGTGACACAATCATTGCACTGATGATATTACCTACTTGGGCAATGAAACATCTGCAAGAAAACAAGCAAGCTCAAAGAGCACCAAGGCTTCCCCATCTTCACTTATTCCTGTTTGGGAAGCAAGATGGAAATCAGCTTTTCTGAATGTAGGTATTCTGTCTCACCCTCATTCCTCAAGTTATTCACTGGTCCTTTTGGATGTAGCAATCTCATCCATCAGGGATTGTAAAGTGAATATATTGATTTATAAGTAATCCAGTCTGGATTTGGGCCATCCATTGTGATCTTTTCCGGACCATAATAGGCTATTATTCACAGGGTACAAATGTTACATCCCATTGACATATCTGCATGTCTTTTTACTTATCTACATATCTTTTATCTGTATATCTCTTTATAGATACTTATCTATAAATTACCAAACGGCAGTGCTTTTTTTGTAAAAGAAAAAGGTGCCGGAACTCACACATGTCATACAACCTGTCTTGCCTAGCCTACAAGGTTCCATCCAAAAAAGGTGCCGGAACTCCGTTCTGAGCGTTCTATTACGCCCTGCCAAAAGGAATAACAGAATAACGAAGTTGGAAGGGACCTTGGAGGTCTTTTAGTCCAACCTCCTGTTCAGGCAGGAAAATCTACACCATTTCAGAGAAATGGTTGTCCAATCAGATTCAATGCTGCCTATTGTGTAGTGGGTCCGACGCAAGAGAGACGCCAGCCGGTGTGTGAGTTCAGCTCTTTATTGGAAGGGGAAGTGAACTGGGGAATGAGGGCTACCTGGCCTCCTTATATACTTGGCCAGGTAAGCTAACAGCCAATGGGGTTGGCCCTAGGTTTCCCGCCGAAACTGTCCAGGCCAACGCCCCCTGGTGGCTGTTGCTATGCAGGTGCCTGCATACATAACACTGCCCAAGCAAAATGGAGGAGGAGGAGGAGGAGGAGGAGGAGGGAACCAGCATACATTTTTATATTTTAACAATATTTATGCCACATGCCCTAAACATTTAAAAAAATAGCATTAAGTGCAGAGGCTGCATAGGGCAGAGTACAGAGAAATAAAATATTTACATCGAGGGATTTTCTCCAGAAAATGATTGTATCTACATCTTTTGTAGTCATTTTTTTTTTCTCATTAATCCTCTTCACTTCCTGCCCACTCAACATTTTGGCCCATCCGTTTCCAATACTTACTTCTTAAGCATTAATTTTAAATGATTTAAAATAATCAGCTCTTGCTTCATTTTTTTTTTAAAGATTGGCTGAGCATGAACTAAGCAGGTTGGGAGTTACTGTTTTGGTGCACTTGTGAAGGTATCAACCCAGTCATGTGAAACTGGTTTTTTGCAAACTTAACTATAGATATTAAATAATCTTGTTTCTTGGTCTCCACTTTATCAGAGTTTCTATCTTTTTTTTGGTTCAAAAGATGGCCTCAGTTAATGAAGATAACGAACTGTAATGTTTTCTTAATGTACAATTCCCCTCTTTTTTCCCCCCTCTCACTCTTTATTATCACAATCCCCTAAGCTTCTAACGCATCATGGTCATCAGTGTTCTCTCAAACACACTGAAACATAATACACGCTTAATTGTACAATGCACCTAGTCTTTAAAGCAAATAGGCATTTGCCAAAGCTCTCATTATAACAGATGCCCTCTGTAATTGGAGGGATATTTTCCAAAAATTAGCTGGAAATCAGTTTAATTAAAGTTCGTAAATTACTGTTGAAGTCACAATCCTGCCACAGTGTAATTGACACTGAATGATTAAATTTGCCATATTAAGCTCACAACAATATACAGCATGTGTCGCTTTGAAAAACTATTTATAATACACGAAAAGACAAACTCTCAGATGATGTAAAATAGAACATTCTTATTTTCACATGAGTAGACTTTTGAAAAAAATTGGGTTAGAAGGTGATATTGCAGACCTTAAAATGAAGGGATGACAATATTTTTGGATGCAAGGACACCATTCACCTTGGATAGAAGTGGGCATGGTCAGAACAAAATTCAGGGACGGAGACTGAAGCAGATCAGTTAAAGCATTAATTCATTTGGGATTCCCAAACTAGATTGTTAAAATGAGCTGATCCCTTCCAAAAAACATGGGGGATCCATCAGACTGTTTAGAAGTAATGGACTCAACTTTATCCAAAACAAGTATCCAATTTAGAAAGTCAATTTTATTCAATGAGTCAGCTGATCTGACCTCTGACTAGATTTCTAAACTGAAACTATACTATTAAGTACAATAATAGAAGTGGTTTCAAATGTTGTGGTCAGAGTTCTTCTTAATGACGAGTCATGGTTTAAGAATGATTTATCAAATGTTATACTACCATGGTTGGAGAATGTGCTGGCTGGATTCTTACAGCACATTAAACCAACCCTCAGTAAATAGAACAATGCAAAATCTATTTGAAACAAGATGCATGGATTTGGTTTACATACAGATTCCATTCTAACTTTTGTGGTGAATTCTTAGCAAATGGGAATTCTTGATTTCCAGATGGAAATAAAAAAGAAAGCAGAAAGGGAGAGATCTTGCATCTGCATTGTACTGAGAAAATTCTCCTTTTGAAAGATAGTAACCCTCTTTTTCTTTTATTCCCCTGGCTATTAGGAGAAATGTTCCATTCTACCACCATCACCATTACCACCAAAAAATGATGATAATAATAATGTGTGAGTCATCATTTATTAAAATGAAATGCATTTTCCATTTGCTCGCTTTCCACTTCAAAACATTTCTTTCTAAATATTCTTCAGGCTAATCTGTCCAGTCTCATTAGATGATAATAAAATCTTGGCACAAGGCAGTGGCAAATCCTGGCATTATAGAGCTTTACAGTGACATTAAGGTGAACATCTGTTGCAGCTCTTGAACATCGTTTAGCATGCTTGCAAGTTATCTTTATGAGCTTGGGAATACAAGATAGAAGCTTGCATATGTTGTGCCAGATTCTATTTTGCGTTAGAAGTGGTCCTGTCTGCAATAAGAATATATCTCTGATCAGGGACCAGGCCTTATTCTTTTGATGTTGAACTCATAATGATGACCTTCAAAGCTCAGAAATTATTATGGTGGGAGATGTTGGGACACAGATAACATAGGAAAGAAGAGAAGGAGACCTCAGAGGCTGCAGAATGAGCAGTAACATTTGGAAATGAAAAGCTAGGTTATTGAGACATGTGTTATGCTCAAAAGTTGTTAATATCCTAGCAAAAACAACAGGAAATGCATTGGAAACTTTGGTTGTTGAAAAAAAAATAGTGAATGGTTCTATACTCTTAAAGAAATGCTGATCAGTGTTTCTCAGACTTGGTAACTTTAGGGCTGGCTAGGAGATTCTAGGGACGTGGTGGCTCAGTGGGTTAGGACGCTGAGCTTCTCGATCAGAAGGTTGGCAGTTTGGCGGGTCGAATCCCGAGTGCCGCATAGCAGAGTGAGCGCTTGTTACTTGTCCCAGCTTCTGCCAACCTAGCAGTTCGAAAGCATGTAAAAATGCAAGTAGAAAAATAGGGACCACTATGGTGGGAAGGTAGCAGCGTTCCATGCGCCTTTGGCGTCTAGTCATGCCGGCCACATGACCATGGAGACGTCCTTGGACAAGCGCTGGCTCTTCGGCTTTGAAATGGAGATGAGGACCAGTCCCTAGAGTCGGAAATGACTAGCATGCATGTGCGGGAGAACCTTGACCTTTACCTTTTAGGAGATTCTAGGAGTTGTAGTCTACTCATCTTACAGTTGTCAAGGTTGGAATAGAAAGAATACCTAAAGAAGTTGATAACATGCATGAATATGGTTAGATTACAGTGCTGCTTAATAAAGCTGTCTATATTTATGCAGAGTAAAGCTTGTCTTCTTCATATTTACTGGGATTGTGCGAAGCTTAAACGTGGAGAGCTTATTTAAAGATAATTTGATTAAAACATGGACAATTTATAGGGTGTATCCACGTGAGAAATTTGCTTCCATTCAGAAAATGAGATCTATTCAGAGTTTCAATTCTATAATGAATTGAATACGTTTAATTTTCAACCGAAGTAGAGCAAACTGGCTATTTTTAAACTTATGGGAAATAGAACAGGGCAGCATGTATACAATATAGACACATTGTCATATTTCAAGGGACAAAATAAAAATCTAAAAACCAGGTACTTTCTCTGATATTATGAACATTCCCATTAGTCTTGTTGTTTAGGCTGACCTGGAGTCCTGTAATTTTTTTTCAGCTCCCAATTGAGCCTTGATAGGAGCAGATTTCGTATCTGAATTTTCATCATGCTGGTCATTCTAGGGAATAATTATACATATCATTATGAGCTGTCCCTCTCAAAAGACAGTTTGAAATGAGCTTTTTGGCTATCCTGTCATATTTGATCCAGTTGGGTAAACCTCTGAAGGATGTCGCCAAAGGAGAGAAGCAAAAAGTCACTTTTACTACTGTATAGAATTTGTGCTTTTGTTAGGAAAGCATAGCTAACCTGTAGCAAAAGAATACACAAGGGAAGTAATGCCAGAACTAGCTGTTGCGTTCTTCTAACATACTTCTTCCAGTAAAGACAAGAGAATATACAGTTGTCTATTATTGTTCACATAAATATTATAAAAAAATATACACAAAGCATTTTAGTTGATCATTTTTTCACCTCTTTCCTTCATGCTGAGTAGTACAACTATTCCACTGTTGCCTATATCAAATTTCTTATTTTTTTTTCCCAATCCAATTTTTGTGCACACATTTTTCTAGATCTACAACTGTGGTGGAAAGTAGGTTGAATTCCCAGGAGAGAAGGGCCGCATTCCAGAGGGCAAAGAGACAGGAAAGTTTAAATGATTTGGGTGGAAGAAAAAGAGTTAAAACATCTCTTCCCTAGCGATTCTCAGAGTGTGTCTTTAATGGTGCAAGTAGTTGCTTTACTTTGGCAAGATTTCTGAATATAGGAGAGGGACAAAAAGGGAAACTCCTCAGATGTAACTCTACCTCTCTTTCTTGGTTCATGTCCAGTATTTCTTATCCTCCCATCCTCTGATTAGACAATGGAGCAAGCAAGAAAAAAACTCAGAAGAGGACAAAATCACCAGTGGGTGCATTCGCGTGTACACAAGTCTCATTTTAATATCAATACGGCAGGTTGCTCAATAATGTCATTAGCTCCACAGGGATAGTTTTGCTCTATTCAAGTTTCAAAAAACGGGCTTTGGGGAATTGCTAGCAAATATTGCTTCTGTATTTCACCTGATATTTCAAGAACGAGATTTTCCCTGGATTCTTTTCTCGTAGCGGTGTGATAGCTCAGCAATCACTTGTTCTTCTTTTTCAATTACTGCTTAAAATGCCTAAAACCGATTCCAATTTCTAGAAGAGAAGGAATTGGAAGACTGAGATGGGGGAGGGAGAGCTGTTTGGCGCACATTTGGATCTTTAAATATTGGTTACTGTCACAAAATGATACAAAGTGGGTTGTCTTTCAACAAAATATTTTATTTAAGCAGACTGGTTAATACTATCTCCAGTTTTCTTCTGGGTGGCTTCTACTCATAGTACTAAAATGCAGGGCCCTGAATGCCTCTGTTTTTAAAGAAAGCCTATGAAGCCAGATGTATTCTTGAAAGTAAACATAATTTGGAATATAATTTGCATTTTGCTATCAATATAAAATAAAGAAACAAATAAATATATTACCATTGTTCAGGGAGCTTAGAAGACATAAAGGGCTACTTCCTAAAAGAGACTTTTATTTATTTATTTGGATTTATATACCGCCCCTCTCCGAAGATAGGACAGGTTAAATTTATATTTATCTATGAAACTTACTGTGACTTTAAACTATCACTAACACAAGGGTTGCTGCCACTTAGCAAATCTGGGGGGTAGAGGAGGAATGAGGTAAAGGTAAAGGTAAAGTTTCCCCCGCACATGCGTGCTAGTCGTTTCCAACTCTAGGGGCTGGTGCTCAGCTCCATTTCAAAGCCGAAGAGCCAGCGCTTGTCCGAGGACGTCTCCGTGGTCATGTGGCCGGCATGACTAGACGCCAAAGGTGCACGGGACGCTGTTACCTTCCCACCGTAGTGGTCCCTATTTTTCTACTTGCATTTTTACGTGCTTTCGAACTGCTAGGTTGGCAGAAGCTGGGACGAGTAACAGGCGCTCACTCTGTTATGCAGCACTCAGAATTCGACCCGCCAAACTACTGACCTTCTGATTGACAGGCTCAGTGTCCTAACCCACTGAGCCACCGCGTCCCTTTTAAGAGGAGGAATGAAGACTCCCTCAAATTTAAAGGTTTGAGGGAAAAACAATAATGAATTGTGAAATATGAAATGGAAAGGACAAGTGTTTAAATAACATGGAATATTATTGCACTGAACAGGGCTCAGTAATTTTATTTAAGTTTGTGCTGCTCCCACCCTCAGCTTATATTTAAAGATATAGTTATGTATCATTCACAGTTTGAGAGAGTGTTAATAGACATTTGAAGACTCTGTCATGTCAGAAAATAAAAGATATAAATTGCCTTGTAATTAATATATTCTGTTTGACTGCAGGCCTCTTGAGGCATTAAAATTAAAATGAATACATAAGCTATGCTAGGCTGCATAGGTCATTTCCAACATTTGTGTATGTGACATAATAACTCTTCCATAGAATTTACATGATTCTGATTCCAGACATCATGTGGGTACAGACAACATTTAAGGAGCTTTTAGTTGATATACATATATATTTTTGATACTTTTAGTGGCGGGCTTGTTCAGAAATCTTTATCCCTTAAAACCCACAAACGAAATATTTGATTGGAAACTGGAACCTAGATTTCCTTATAGTTCAGTGGGTGCCACTGAAATTCCTTCATTTCTAGCTATTTCATTTTATGCTTTATTGTTTTTGTTAATAGATTACCCTGCTGTTCATTGGGTGTTCAAAGTGAAATCTAGTTTGCCCTAAGCAGCTCTTTTTCTAGTTAGGTAAAGCTAAAGGTTCCCCCGCACATGCGTGCTAGTCGTTTCCGACTCTAGGGGCCGGTGCTCATCTCCGTTTCAAAGCCGAAGAGCCAGCGCTTGTCCGAGGACATCTCCGTGGTCATGTGGCCGGCATGACTAGACGCCAAAGGCGCACGGAACGCTGTTACCTTCCCACCGTAGGGGTCCCTGTTTTTCTACTTGCATTTTTATGTGCTTTCGAACTGCTAGGTTGGCAGAAGCTGGGACGAGTAACAGGCGCTCACTCTGCTCACTTTTTCTAGTTAGGTATCTTAAATTGAACAGTGGGACATCATTGAATGACCCAGAAAGCCCGTGTCTTCCAACCTTAATGTTGTACAAAATAGATAATCTGGTATCTCTGTATATCACATAAGGCTACAGAAGAGGCAACCATTTTACTGCTGTGAGAGTAGACTTCATTGGAAGTACAATTCTCGTTGGTTTGAAAGAGTCAAGGGAGGAAATGGGGAAGAAAAGCCTGATTAATTGAGATTTTCAAAAGGTCACAGCAAGGAAGAGTTTAATCCCAGTAATTTTAAATTTTGAAAATGAAATTGACAAAAGCATAATTGGCTAAGTGTAAAAAAAATACATGCCATTTTAGTGTGATTTGGAAATTTTCTTGGAGCAATGAGTTTCGACAGACAGACTTATTTTTACATTATTTACATCTTAGATTTGTAACCTGTTTTTTTCTAAAAAAACATTTGGTGTATGTATTATCTCTTTTCCCACACACACATACTTCCATTATCTGTCTGTCTGTCAATCTATGATGTGTTTGAATATTAGTAGCTCGGGTTGGTAGCTGGGCTGTTGGTACCAAGCCCTGAGATCAAACCAACAGTCTGTCTGTCTGTCTGCCTGCCTGCCTGCCTGCCTGCCTGTCTGCCTGCCTACCTACCTCTCTCTCTCTCTCTCTCTCTCTCTCTCTCTCTCTCTCTCTCTCTCTCTCTCTCTCTCTCTCTCTCTCTATCTATCTATCTATCTATCTATCTATCTATCTATCTATCTATCTCTATCATCTATCTATCTATCTATCTATCTATCTATCTATCTATCTATCTATCTATCTATCTATCTATCTATCTACAGTTTTTATCTACAATTTTTATCTACAGTATCTGTCTATCTATCAGCATTTTTATGCTTGGCTTGCTGAAAAACATCCTAGGACAGCTTACCAATATGAAGTATGAAACACCTCCAGTCTTGGGAATATATACTAACTATCAGGACATACAAGAAAAACAGATCAGGTAGAGAGAATAGTGGAAGGAAAAGATAAAGCACAGCTTAAAGCTCTTAACCATAGGATTAGTATTAGAGTTGTTAATTTTAGGGTTATCATCAAATATTTGATTTGCTAGTTGAACTATTTTGATATGTGTGGCTAATACCTAGGACAAAGCAATCTTTATCCATTTGTAAGGCCCGGGTCACATTTTTCATCAATATTAAGGCTTGCTTTATGGCACAATTTGTTAGATTTCATCACTCTGAGCTAAAATGAAAGAATGATGCACCTTAGCGGAGTGTTTGAACCAGCTAAAACCAATATCCACTCATTTCTGTTTCTTATCTCCAACCCTGTATTGAAATTCAATGTGTTTTAATACTACCCACAAAGTTCCTTAATGATAGTCTGCTTTGTGATGGCTGCTCAGATCCTTTAATTTTTAATTAAACTTTCCACTGTTTTAATTTATATATTTGATTTCCCCCCCCCCCCTTTCTGTCTTTTACATTTTATTATTAGCTGTTTTGTGTGTTTGAATAGAGGAGAAAGGTGGGGATATCTGGCAAACGAGAAGGAACACTATCATGATTGCTGAAGAAAGTTTTTATCATCCCATCTTTTCCCATCACTTGCGCTTTGTAAGGCTACACCTCAAGTTATTTTAAGCAAAAATTTTAAAGTGTTTCCTTATCTGATAAATTTTAGTTCAGTAAATGCATTTGCCAATAAGTGTTTGATGGATATTGTTTAAATTGCAGTTTAGGGCCACATAAATGCAGACCATTTAATAATAAGTTCCTTCAGTGCTTTGATCTCCAAGGAAGATGAACAGCACAATTAAAGTGAGCTATCTCTTCTTAATTCTTTAAAGTTTACACATTAAAGTATGTACTGATTTTCTTTGCCCACATGGGCTAACCATGAACAACTTTTTTTTTTGCCTGTTATTATTTTAAAATAATTAACAAAACAACAACACAGATTTATTGAAGAGTAGTTACAATATCCCTTCTAAATTGATACTTGTAATAATATAAAAAGAAGGAAAAGGTCTGGGGAAAGATGGGTGGAAAGAAAGAGAAAGCAAAGAACTATTTATGTTTCAAAGCTTTGTTGAAAAAATAATAATACTACAATTCAAATACGGAGAAGCAACACATACTGACAATTCATTGCTTCAAGTCATTTCTCCTTCCTCTGATCTATGATATTTTTTTAGTCAGCCTTGTGCTCCAAAGACTCACAATTCTTGTAGTCTTGATAGTTTTAAAATATTGGGACATTGCTACAAAGAACATATACATCTTTAGCACATTATCTGTAACAATGATACAGGTATTCCTCAACTTACAAACATTCATTTAGTGACCATTTGAAGTTGCAATGGCATTGAAAAAAGTGACCATCTTTCACACTTACAACCATTGCAGAATCCCCACAATCACATGATCAAAACTCAGACGCTTGGCAACTGACTAGTATTTATGACGGTTGCTGTGTCCCAGGGTCATGCAATCACCTTTTGTGACTTCTGATAAACAAAGTCAATGGGGAAGCCAGATTCGCTTAACAGCTGCAGTGATTCATTTAAGAACTGTGGCAAGAAAATAGCAATAGCACTTAAGAGTTATATATCACTTCATAATGCTTTACAGCGCTCTCTAAGCAGTTTACAAAGTCAGTATATTGTCTCCAACAATCCGGGTCCTCATTTTACTGACCTCAGAAAGATGGAAGGCCTTGAGCCGGTCAAGATCGAACTGCCAAAACTGCTGCCAGTCAGCAGTAGTAGCCTGCAGTACTGCGTTCTAACCACTGCGCCACCGGGGCTCTTAAAATTGCAACATGGGTCAAAACTTACTTAGCAACAGAAATTCTGGGGCTTAATTGTGGTTGTAAGTCGAGGACTGCCTGTAGCTGAAACAGGTACAGAGCAAAGCTTGAGAAATAAAGGTTCAGTGTCCTGCTCAGCTTGACTGGAGGGATTCTGTTGGAAGAAGATTTAAGAATTTTCCAGTAAGAACAATTAAGATAAAACAGGGAATGTTCATTTGCTTTTAGGATGTCTCATAAAACAGACTGTTCTAATTGTGTTTCTTTACCCCCTTCTGGATAAATGGATGTTTTAACCGTTTTGAAAGTGCTATTGAATCGTTCTGGATTTTCAAAAACACCTCAACAGCATGTTTCAGACATGAAAGGACTGTTTCACAATCCAATATTTTTCCCTAAACAATGGGCCAAGAGACCTCCCAGGTGTAACAAGCATACATATCAAAGAATACAAGCTTGGATGATGATCATGTGAAAAGATGCCTGTCTACAAAACAGAATTCCTTATAAGCAAAAGTGCACTGATTAATATGTTTTGTCCATAAGAGAAAATATTTGAAAGGGTTGCCTAAAGCCTACAGTTAAAGATGAGTTGAAGTTCTGAGAGATGACATATAAAAGTTTGCAGCCACTGTGTGCTAGAATAAAAATATTTCTTCATCAGACTCTTGGAGCTGTTTTACATATTCTGTTGAGCCAGAATGAAGCTTTACTAGGTAAACCATGGTTTGTTTTAATATGCTGTTTGAAACCAGCTGGTCTTTTCCCCCCTGCAATCCAAAGTTAAATAAACAATTGCTTAATTGATTGAGTGAAGCCAGTTTCTGCTAAAAAAAAAAAAGTTCTGTTACTGGGCCGGTGGTAAATCATGCTCAACCTTTATCTTAGTAATTCATTTTGCACAGCGCCTTAAACTAGATTAATGTGGGATTAGCAATTTGTGAATCAGCATGTTGTAGGAGCCAAACCACCACATTAAGTCATAATATGCTTTATGAGTTTGAGCAGAGCATGTTATATGAATTGTATTTTGTTAATCCAGATTTACTGCTGTCTGTAAATCTAACTAACATCTCCTTGGACTAGATATAGCTTGGTACTGCATACTGGTATAACCTTATCATTTAAGTATATAATTCTTTTGTTCTATGAACTCAAGGTGGTATTTATAATTCTCCTTTTTCCAATACTATCCCCATAAATACCTACATGATAGATTTAATATGAGTTATATCCTGCCTTTTTTTTTTCTTTTAGTAAATACCCAAAGTGAATTACAAAATATCATCTATACTAGGCTAGATATGAATGTCAGTCTCCTTAAACGAAGACTTTAACCACTGCATTGGTCTTCTATGTCAAATTCATTAGTGATTTCACTGCCATCAGTGTTTCCTGTTCATCCTCTTGGTGCCAACTCCTGAATTCCAGCTCAATTTTCCATTCTTCAGAGTTTCTTGAGTAGTATTCTAAACATTCTCTCTCTCTCTCTCTCTCTCTCTCTCTCTCTCTCTCTCTCTCTCTCTCTCTCTCTCTCTCTCTCTCTCTCTCTGTGTGTGTGTGTGTGTATGTATGTGTGTGTGTGATTGCCATTGGGTCAATGTTAACTTCTGATAAGTGGAATGGGACAACTCAACGTGGGACAATTTAATTATTTAAAATAATTTAATTATTTTAATTTTTGTCAGACACATTTTATTTTGTCCTTCCTTTTGTATCCTTTCTTTAACAATTCTATTCCTCCATTTCCAATTCTTGTCTAGCATTGAGTTGTCCCATGGTGAGCTGGCCACGGTGAGTTATCCTAGGGCAAGTTGGCCATGGTGAGTTGGCTCTCTGGTAACTGCCTGGACAAGTCTCTGCAGTTTTCTGGCAAGATTCTGGAAGCTGCTTCACATTGCCTTCTTCCTGAGAGAGAATGACTGGCTCAAAGCAAACACTTCACTGGAATCATCATTTCATGTCATGGAATTTAGTGTGTATATATATATATATATATATATATATATATATATATATATATATTTGTTTTCGTAGATTCTCGCGGGTGTCTGTATGTGTAGATCTAGAGTCTCGGGTTTCTTCCCGCATTCCTTTCATCTTCAGAAAGTTGTGGCGACGTTTCGACGAAATCCCATCCGTCATCATCAGGCCGGAGTGTTCCAGACCACGCATTGCTCCTGGAAGCAGCAGGAGGAACACTCCGGCCTGATGATGACGGATGGGATTTCGTCGAAACGTCGCCACAACTTTCTGAAGATGAAAGGAACGCGGGAAGAAACCCGAGACTCTAGATCTACACATATATATATATATATATATATATATATATATATATATATATATATATATATATATATACACAAATTATTCAAATTGCTAATAAAGAATTTGGGAGGCTAAGATGATCATTTCGAACTCATTTTTTATGTTCTCATCAGTTAGTCATACCCTTTATCTGAGATTCGAACCCGGGCTGATTGTATATCAGGCAGTGTTTTAACCTCCTGAGCCACGGGGTTCTTTCTCTCTTATATTAGCTGGAAGGCAAGGCAAATGTATGTTTAAGTATTTGTCAAGGCTTTTTGAATGGACCTTGCTAATTAACTCTTTCATTCCTGTTTTGGCCCGGCTCAGGGCTTATCCACAGGAACTAGTCAACTTATGACAGCTCATTATTTGTGCAAATTATTCAAATTGCTAATAAAGAATTTGGGAGGCTAAGATGATCATTTCGAACTCATTTTTTATGTTCTTATCAGTTAGTCATACCCTTTATCTGAGATTCGAACCCGGGCTGATTGTATATCAGGCAGTGTTTTAACCTCCTGAGCCATGGGGACCAAAACCGGAATGAAAGAGTTAATTAGCAAGGTCCATTCAAAAAGCCTTGACAAATACTTAAACATACATTTGCCTTGCCTTCCAGCTAATATAAGAGAGGAAGAACCCCGTGGCTCAGGAGGTTAAAACACTGCCTGATATACAATCAGCCCGGGTTCGAATCTCAGATAAAGGGTATGACTAACTGATGAGAACATAAAAAATGAGTTTGAAATGATCATCTTAGCCTCCCAAATTCTTTATTAGCAATTTGAATAATTTGCACAAATAATGAGCTGTCATAAGTTGACTAGTTCCTGTGGATAAGCCCTGAGCCGGGCCAAAACAGGAATGAAAGAGTTAATTAGCAAGGTCCATTCAAAAAGCCTTGACAAATACTTAAACACACACACACACACACACATATATATATATATATATATATATATATATATATATATATATATATATATATATATATATATATATATATATATATATATATATACACCAACATTTTTTCTTTTCTAAGCATGGGCCAAGATTTAGGTTTGGCTAATAGGCATGGAATTTCAGATGGCTTTTAATGAAATGCCCATAGTAAGATCACTATTTTATTCAAAAATGACTAAATATTTTTACATATATAATTCAAATAAAAAAGGGATTTTTTTAAAAAAAATCCCCAGTTCCCAATCTGTTTAATTAGTTAGAAGTGAACTAATGTATGCAGCATCTCTTCCCTTTAAAAAGTTGCATTGACTGCATAATATTTAAAATAAATTTTCAGAAAAGGAAATGTGGGCATTCAGTTATAAAACACTTTGTAATTAAATATTTTGTAAAACACCAGAATAATATGGTACAGTTTGCATAAATACTCTTTATTTTTATATCTACTGATACAAAATAACTTTTCTTGTTGGCTTAACCAGGCAAAGGATGACCTTCAGTCTGATTTAAGCCACTGAGATCTCTTCTATGATATTTAAAGAGGATTTTCAGGCATATAAATCGAGGGTACTACTCATCAAAATAAGCAGGGAAGTAATAATCGTACCACAGATGGCTTGCCATGTTTTGAAGGGACTGAATAAAAACATAAAATTGGAACAGATCATTCATCCCAACCTCTATGTGTTGCAAAATTATCCTTTATAGAATCTAACTTTTGGATGTGAACACATCCAAAGAATAGAAAACTATTATCTCCTCTGGCAATTAGGTCATAGTTGGCTTGCTCCTTCCATTATGAAGTTGTCTCTTCCATTTCTCTCATTGTGATAACTTCTGTTTTTATTTAGAAGCATAATCCATGCTAATAGTCTATATTTGTATGCTTTCTTTCTTTCT
Source organism: Vipera ursinii (assembly GCF_947247035.1). Classification (NCBI taxonomy): domain Eukaryota; kingdom Metazoa; phylum Chordata; class Lepidosauria; order Squamata; family Viperidae; genus Vipera; species Vipera ursinii. The sequence goes on from NC_139520.1 coordinate 11,388,185, forward strand.
TTCTTTCTTTCTTTCTTTCTTTCTTTCTTTCTTTCTTTCTTTCTTTCTTATGTTAAAGTAGAAACAACTTTGAATAAAGACTGTCTTCCATCAAAGTTGATTAGAGGACTGGAGGCTAAAACATATAAGGAACAGTTGCTGGAATTGGGTATGTCTACTCTAATGAAGAGAAGGATTATGGGGGACATGATAGCAGCCTTCCAATATCTCAGGGGCTGCCCCAAAGAAGATGGAGTCAAGCTATTCTCCAAAGCGCCTGAAGGCAGGACAAGAAGCAACGGATGGAAACTAATCAAGGAGAGAAGCAACCTAGAATTAAGGAGGAATTTCCTGACAGAACAATTAACCAGTGGAACCACCTGCCTCCAGAAGTGGCGAATGCTCCAACACTGGAAGTTTTTAAGAAGAGACTGGACAGCCATTTGTCTGAAATGATACATGGTCTCCTGCCTGAGCAAGTGATTGAACTAGATGACCTCCAAGGTCCCTTGCAACATTATTATTATTATTGCTTGCATGGCAATATGTAATATAAGACTGGGTCTTATTTTCAGGGAAACATGGTATTTAAAGGGATTAAACATCAAGATTGTTAAAAATCAAAACAAAAGAATATAAAGTTGGGTTATTTGATCAACAATATATTTATTTAAATAAAAAGACCTTTAATGGGGTTTTACTGATTAAATAACTGAATAGCAAATTTGTTTGTAGAAAAGAGATGACATAAGAGAAAAAGAGATCATTTATTGTATCTTAGAGAATGTGATAAGTTACTGAAATTATTAGTACACAAGAGGGAAGATACATATGTACACACACACACACATTCATTTTCTTTTTCTTTAATGTATTTTCAATTTTTCTTTGTATTTTGTTTTCAGCACATTCTATCTTTTTTTATTCTTCTATAAATATTTTCCTTTGTTACTAGTTTTCATTTAATCTCTGCAACTTTAATAAAATTGTTACTAAAAAAAGAAATTTATTTTTTTAATTTATTTTATTTTTATTACATTTATATCCCGCCCTTCTCTGAAGACTCAGGGCGGCTTACAAGCTTAGCAGTAGCCTAAGTACATGAGTACAGTTATGATGTGAAAGGATCATGAAGCTACCTAATTCCATAGCTACTTCACATATACAGTGGGAAACATTGATGAGGGCTCAGCAGGTTTTTAGGATTCTCTTTGTCCTTTGTGTAAATTTATAGTTTAGATCACCACTTGCATTAGCAATCTCAAAATTGCAGGAAACTATATCTTTAGTTTTTCATTCTTAATAGTTTGGGAAAAGTTCTGTGTGAATAAGCATTGGGCCCATGCATTGTTTTCTCCTACTTAAAAAAAAAACTTGATCTTTTTAAGATTCTATATTTTTAATAGATTGTACCACATTAGTTTTCTTTCTCTTAATAGATTTGGGATACTTAAAAGGTGTGGCTTTATAATGTCTTGGTAATTGCTTTGCTGGATTATATTCTTTTAGTGGGTCAAATATAACGCTTAGGAATAAGTAATACAAAATGATGCTATATAAGTTTTAATACAGAATGTGTGTGTTAAAAAGCCGTGTGTCCTGGTGTACGCCATTAAAATAACAAGGAAAAAGAAAACTGGTTCATTTGCGTTGACCCCAGTGTCATGTTGCTAATTGCTTTTTTAAAGTGTAGCTGGTTTAAAAATACTTGTCATTCTGTGCATAGAAAGACACACCCTTTATTAATTCCCTATCAGGCTGAAATATGGTTTACTAGAAAATTATAGACTACAGAGTGGACAAGTGGAGGAGTTTGCACCGTATCTAGCAGTGGTTGGTACTTTATCCGTCTTGTAAACATGTAAATGTGGGTGTCTGTATTCATACAATCTCTTCTCCAGCAGTAGGCCCTTGTTCTCATTGTAGAAGTGAACACACGTGATCAGGAGTACGACAGTTGCAGTGCCCTTCCCCCTTCACAATTCCTCCCCCCTGCAGCCATTTGTATTCAGGATAATTCAGAAGGCCATCAGAATGGATTAAAAAAGAGAACACCAAATGAATGCCTACTTACTAGAAAAGCCAACCTTTCCGTTGAGCTTTTTCCCCCCGGACGCCTTTGCCAAAGGCACTGAGAATCCCAGCAGTCAAAAGTCTATTAATTTGCCATGTACTTGTTGATGAAAAAGCTATCAGGATTATGGGCTGAATATTTCTAGTCTAGGGAAAGGAAGGAATGCAATTAATCTCTGTGAACTAAAATATACCTTTTTTTTCATTAATCTTTTATTGTAAATGAGCAAAGTAATTGAACCAATACCGCATTGTCAGACTGAATGCAATGCCAGTGGGATATGCATGAGAGAGCACATACTGATTGAGTATTAAATATCTAACGGCAATAATTTATGGTTCATTACCTCTTTTTGGAGTTTCTTAGTTGCAGAGTGCTTGAATTTTAAGCAGCCTGACTTTCATGAGAAGCTGCTTTCAAATGCTGAAGACAGCAAAGGGACAGAATTCGCCAACAATCTACTTAATTTAGATAGTTTCATAGTCAGCTGAACCAGACTTTCTAGCCTGCTGGGAAAACACGTTAAAAATTGTGACTTTGATTGCTACAATTAAAGATATAGTAATGAATATTTTAGGGCTTATCATCTGTCACAGTTCTTACAAGTATCAGGAATTGCAAGAGAGAGAAAGAATGTCCTATAGACAGGAAAGGGGGAAAAATTATTCTAAAGGTCCACTCAATGTGCAGCCCACTCTAGATATTTGAATGACAAGTAGATTGGACCTGAATGCATAATCAAATGTCAATGAGAGACAAATACTTGAGATTATCTTGTACAAGGATTTCTTTAAAAATAATAATTATGCAAGATTCAATCTGGGTCAGTCACCAGGACCAGAGGTCTAGTCTTCTGAGCATTTGGATTTGTGCTGGAATCTATCCACTCTAGCAGAGTGTGTCCTTTGGGCTATTCTATGTGTGGCATTTATATCGGGGCTGTTGTGTGTGGCTTTTTAGATGTTCATTGGGCTGTTGATGGCTATTGCTTCCTTGTGCTGGCAAGCCCTCGCCTCCTACAGTAAGTACTTGATAAATTGGTGGTTAAATCAGCACTCCTGTTGACTAAGATATTTTCCAGGCTTCAATCACTTTCCAGGCTTCAGTCACGCTCTACTAGAGAGAGGGTCCCTGAGGATGGGCTCCAGCATGAGTCCTAAATCTCAGAAGACTAAACCTCTGATCCCAATAACCAACCCAGACTGTATCCTGCAAACTTTTATCCTGGGACATGTATATTTATCTCCATTCAGAATAATAGTTATTTATAAGGTTTATATCCTACTTTTTATCTTCCAAGTTAGGGTCAAGGAAGAATGCTAGTGGATAAATTCTCAGTATCTGAGATCAATAGACTTAGATCATGATATTTAAGAGATCTTAAATCTTCTTTGTGGCATTCATAGAAGTGGCTATGGAGAGGGTAGATATGTCACTGTCAGAGAGACTAGCCTTAAAAATAGAGTGTGGAAGTGGTAGTGCTGGGGTAGAATTAGGGAGATTCACTGTCAGCCATGGAATCTCATTCTGTATCTTTATTTTTTTTCCTCTTTGTCCAATGCAGCTTAATGTGAAGAAAGAAAGCCGGAGGAGGAAAGGATGTAGTGATTTTGAGATTCTGGAGGAAAGGTCAGACATAAAACATTCTAAAAACTGAGAAAAGTCAATTTTTCATTTTTCTATTCGCTGTTGATTAGGTAGATTCCAAGAAGTCCAATCATTGTTCTGTATAAAACTTTGTTGATAGAGATTTCCAGATTTCTACACTTTCTTTAATGGGTTTTAGATCCTTATGTTATTTTATGTTATTTTTTTAAAAAATAAAACCAAGGAAGAAAACACATTTATATACAAATTAAAAATGTGAAAAAGTAATGTTTAGATTTTTATGACAAGAATCCAACCCTATTTTAGAATTGAGAAGGTAATAGTATTCATTTTCCACTTGAGGTCAAATCAATTTATGGCAATTCACGGTTCCTCCTCCTCCTCCTCTTCTTCCTCCTCCTCTCTTCTTCCTCTTCCTCCTCCTCCTCTTCCTCCTCCTCCTCCTCCTCCTCCTCATCGTTTTAGCAGAGAGAATATAGTGTTCAGTGTGTCAGACTTGCTCACATGGAACAGTTTAAAAATGCATATATAATATCTAAATATGGAGTCAATTAACACAGTGATTTTGCCTCATAAATAATGCTAACTTGTCAATGTCCTCTGGAATGACTTTAAAAATAAAATGTTTCTTTTGCTGAAGATCTCATCTCAGATAAACAAGAATCAATAAACAGTAACTACAAACTCGTATCTTTAGCTAAATGAACCATGTTGAAGCAAAACAGCAGATTAATAAATTTTAACATCAAGCAGGTTTTTACCAAAAAAATGAGTTCAAGAGATCACCACAAGATGAGAGAAATAAATCAGATAAGTAATATGTAATATAAAAATAATACATTTAATGTGAATGTTTAAAATGTAATAGAAGGCGAAAGTGGTCTTCTAGGGATGAATATATTTATTATGGCCTAAAATTGGAGACCCTATTTTATGAGATTCATGTCATATCATCCTCAGTCAACACAGTCTGAGAGTCGGAAAGTTAGAAAATGTTGTCTGTAGATAAAAGAACTAGCAGTAGGGATTTAATATAACAAAATATTCAAGAATGAATACAGGGAATTGTTTCTGAGATGAAAGCTAAGGATGAAAACAGAACTAAACATGAAACCCAGGATGCATAGCAGTACAGAAAAACCAATAAGAAAAAAATGTAGCTTAGGGTGGAACTGTCAAAAACAGTTTATTTTTCTTGCAAAAAGAAGACAACCAAGCTCAGAGAAGACCAAGGACCCACAATACAGCAAAATGCAGGGACCCATTGAGGGTCAGGTAAGGTATAATTCAAACATAGCCTTCTTTACGGTTAGAAAAAAGCTCCAGTTAAGAACATATGAAGAATCATGATGGTTCAAACCATAAATTCAATTAAACCAGCATTCTGGGTTATACAGTACAGTGGGAGCTTACAAATGTGGATGGAGAACCTTGGTCTCCTACATCCAGCAATCATATACAAGGGTTTCAGTAAAATACTATCAATGTTAATTGCCATTGAGAACCTGATCCCTCATGAAGCTATCTAAACTTCTTTCAAAACCATCCAAACCAAGTTACCCACCACAAATTCTAATGGTGAATTACTACAGTGGGAGCTCACAAGTTTGGATATCAAGCGACAGCCTCCTACTACCTCCAGCAACCATATTTAATGGTTTTGATAAAATACTATTAATGTTAATTGCCATTGAGAACTTGATTCCTCATGAACCTACCCAAACTCCTTTGTAGCCATTCACTCAAGTTAGTCACCACAAATTCCAGTGCTGAATTACTGCACCACATTAACCAATAACCTTACCTTTAATAGACTGTACAAAATTGCAAGGGAGAAGAGGTGGCATGTATCTCTCCACAGCCATTAATTCTGAATTTAAACAAAAAATGATTGGACTTTTAAGGTTTTATTCAAATGAAGCAATTACAGAAATTCCAATGTACCTGAAAGAGATTTGAATGGAAATGTTCAAAAGGACAACTTAAGGAAAATTTGTGTAGAATTTTCTTGAAAGTGTCTTAGTAAATTCTAGAAGAACAAAGTAGCAACAACTCTAAAATACCAGAGACATTTGTTTAAATACATTTTCTTCATTTGAATTCTTTGAAGTTTCTAGAAAACTGGAGGAACCTCTGAAAAGCACAAGTTGTTTTGCTATGGAACAGGATGTTTAGAGAGTAAGGAAGATGGAAACATGCAAGCTTGTAACCAAAGCAACGAGTAATGAAACGTAAGGCCAAGAGTAATTGGAAAAGGCTCAGAAACACACCTTCCTAATTTTCTGGAGCATAAGAAAGGAGAGACAGCACTGTTGGAAAATTCTATTATTATAGCCAATCATCTCTAAAAAAGACAAAAAAGTCTTAGTCTTCCTATGGAGTTGGTTTGGTCTACCTAGTCTACTTATAATGGGGCTAATAGAATACCACACAAAATAGCAAGTTTCCTTAGCTAAAGCTCTTCAGAAAGAGACTGGATGGTCATCTTCCAGATATGCCAACCTGGATTCTGCACGATGCAGGAAATGGATTTGATGATGTCTATGATCCTTCAGGTTATGAGATACATCATTGTAAGTGCATGGTGCATTGTCATTCTGCAGTGAAAGCATGCAGAGCTTGCTATGGGCTGCCATCACTGAGGACATGTAAAGTCACTTCATAGAGGAACAACATGCATGAATATTTTTTTCCTCATTTTATAGCATCTTTGCTGAGTGCTGAAAAATCATTCAAATGCTGAAGTATCTCTTATTTGGCAGTCTGTTAAATGTTTCTGGAAGAACTCTGATCAGCAGTTGTTTTGTCTTTTTTTTTTCCTCAAGAGCTTTTCACTTAAGGTTTGTTGTAAAAATATCAATGCACTATTTTACAAGCAGGTTAAAAAATTCTTCGGGAAGGCTAAAACCATTTATCAAATGAAATCTTGCTTCCTGTTCATAAAGCCAGATCTCAGCTCTTGAGAACTGTCTTGAAACACCTTGGGTTTATTTATTATTTATTTTCTGACATTGTATTCTTTTATCATTTCTCAAAAGTCTTTATAAGACTAATATGATAGTGCCCCTTACCAAAGACACAGCCCGCTTGGGGGAACAAGGGAAGAAAGAAAGAGAAAGTTAAGTTGGAGAATTGCTGTTTTTATCTGTCATTGTCTTTCTGGAAGAAAGAAAGATGAAAAGACCACACTGTGTTATCTCATAAACCTGTTTCAGACAGTGAAGATCAAACACAGCAGTAAAACATTTGTCTTTCTGCTAGTGAACACTGATGGAAATATAGGCATTTCTTGTAAGCCTTATTTAATTTTATTTGGTCAGGAAATATTTTCATAAATGCTTTTACACATGAATCCTGAACACCAGGGTGCTTTCCATAATATATTGTGTTCTTTAAGAATTCATAATCGTACCAGAATTTGAGACAACGGAAGTTTTTAAATAGGATTTTATCTTTTGTAAATAGTGTACTTATTTGCTTTAAAGTCACCAAATATTTCCTACTCTGGGAAGCCAAACGGAATAATATCCAAGATAATTTTCATCTGTGGTTAACCTAACTTTTTAAACTGGTTGCCACAATACCACTTTATAATGCCTTGGTAAGACCAGACTTGTATATGTATGTTTCTGGAAAGAATGCAGAGAAGAGTTAAATCATCTAGCTAAAACATATGAAGAACAGTTGCAAGAATTGGGTATGTCTAGTCTAGTGAAGGGACGCGGTGGCTCAGTGGGTTAGGATGCTGAGCTTGTTGATCAGAAGGTCGGCAGTTTGGCGGGTCAAATCCCGAGTGCCGCGTAACAGAGTGAGCGCCTGTTAGTCGTCCCAGCTTCTGCCAACCTAGCAGTTCGAAAGCACGTAAAAATGCAAGTAGAAAAATAGGGACCACTGCGGTGGGAAGGTAACAGCGTTCCGTGCGCCTTTGACGTCCAGTCATGCCGGCCACATGACCACGGAGACGTCCTCGGACAACCGCTGGCTCTTCGGCTTTGAAACGGAGATGAGCACCGGCCCCTAGAGTCAGAAACGACTAGCACGCATGTGCGGGGGAACCTTTACCTTTACCTTTAGTCTAGTGAAAAGAAAGACCAGGCGTGACATTATAGTAGTGTGTATATATATATTTATATTGGGGGGGCTGCCACAAAGAGGAGCAGGTCATCCTATTTACCAAAGCACCTGAAGGCAGGACAAGAAACAATGGAAAGTAAGTAAAGAAAGACCAACTTAGAACTAAAGAGAAATTTCCCAACAGTGAGAACAATTAACCAGTGGAACTAAGAAGAAATTTCCTGAGTTAGAACAATTAATCAGTGGAATTTCTTGCCTCCAGAAGTTGTGGGGGCTCCAACACTGAAGGTTTTTTAAGAAGAGAAATGGACAGCCACTTGTCCAGAATGTTACAGAGTTCCTGCTTATGCAGGGGGTTGGACTAGAAGACCTCCCAGTTCCCTTCCAACTCAGTTATTCTGTTAAAGGTTGAATCGGAGAACTTCTGCAAGCAAAGTATATGTTCCATATTATGGTGCTGAAACCAACTCTTCTTTGAAGAGCATTACTATGGAAACTATTAGAAGAACGCAAATTAGGACATTTCATATTAAGGCTATCATATCCAGACTGCAAAATTCCTGGGAGGTAATAAAGGACGGAAAACCTTTATTGCTATGTAGTGGTTGTCTAGATTTTTCCAGCCCAGATGTGGTAGTTCTATTTTGTTGAAATGGGGTCCTGACATCATGGGAGCTTGAGAGAAAAGCAATACTTATCTTAACCAGGTCAAACAATTTAAATGGGCTGCAATGGCTTAAAAACAACAAGATGACCAATTTATTTGACAGATCATCTCATCCCATACTTGATTTCATGGTCAATATATTTTTTACCTGATTGTCTCCATCAAATAAAATCAGGTGGGAGGAAGAACATCTTAGAATTGTATCCATCTGTAACAAATGGGCATTGCTATCATAATATCAGCACTGTGAATACACATTTCTATGCAACTTCTCCTTAAATAATGTAAGCATATCTCAATGCATTTGTCAAAGCAATGTCTCCATTACAAAATTCACACAATTTGGAATCTTCCCTAATGCATGCAATTTGGTAGCTGTGATTTCAGGCCTGGGGTAAGACAGCTGCAAATTGTTTTGTCAAAAGGCTTCACTCTGTGGAGGCGATGCTGTTCCTCTTATCAAGGCCCTTTTTATCACACTAACAGCCACCTCTGGAGCTGTCTGTGACTGACTGGAAGCAGCTGAAAAGAGTTGTGTGTGTGAACAGCCCCTGTTACCGAGTCTGTCAGACAGTCAGAGTGGAACACCATGATAGTTTTGTTTCACTATACAAAATTGATGAGAATATGTGCTTTGTGAAAAAGCTTTGCAGAGATACTTTGTTTGAAGCACCCCTGCAAAGTTTAGTACAGCCCCAATCCATGGTGGGATTCAGCCGGTTCGCACCACTTTGGCAGAATCGGTAGCTAATTTTTTGTTGCCCAGGTCCAGAATGGACTTCTGGAAATGGCATCCACACATATATGAATCATATATATATATATATATATATATATATATATATATATATATATATATATATATATATATATATATATATATATATATTGCAAGCTACACTGCAAAAGAGTTCAAAGTGGGTATTTTAACATTTCCTATTAAATTCTGCTACTTATTTATGACAGCTATAACATTTATGAGATCAGACCTCTGCCTATGAGAGTCCCCATGATTTATCCAGTTTTGCTCTGCAAGTATTACTGCAATCAATCAATCAATCAATAAAAAAATATTAGAAACTCTTCCTGTATGTATCCATGCACTGTTATGTCTTCATATCTTGTTTCCTCAACAAAAAACCCAAGCAAAGAAATAAAAAAAGTTTCAAGGCTGAAGAAAGTACCTTCTTTAAAATCAGAAATCTGTTTAGAGTGGGAGAGAGAGAGAAAAAAAAAAATCCACAAAGCCTGTTAATGCTTGGACAAAGGAGAAAGATCACAATGCTTTTATAGCAATGTTTTCAGCTCAGGGACAAGAACCTGTGAAGGTCCCACAGAGCCTTACTGAAAGATGATACTTTGAGCCAATCTAATTAAAATATAAAGTCTAAAATATCAGTGCAAGTGGAGGAAAAGGCAATAATTTCCGTCATTTTTAAATAGATTGCAGTTATTAATAACCACATTTTTTCTTATTTGATTTTAAACATCATAGTTTGTGCACTATGATCATGTTTTCCATTAGTCTCATATGGGGGGTGGGGGCTGATGCATAGGACATGATAAAATACAATGCTCTGGAAGTCTTCAGGGAGAAAGCACCAGGAATTATGAAAGCAGTTTCATGGTATTATGGATACATGACCCTCCCCCTCCCTTTTGTACATCCATTATGATGCACAAAAAAGAAAGTAAAGCTTGCAGGATGATGTCTTAGTGAATGAAAGTAAATAAATATGTCCCAAGATAATTTTTTTATTTTATTTATTTTAATTCCATTTATATCCCACCCTTCTCCGAAGACTCAGGGCGGCTTACAAGCTTAGCAGTAGCCTTCATTCTATGTATATGCCTGCTTATTAGGGCTTTCACACACACCCAAGCGGCATTATTACAAAGTCAGCTTAATTGCCCCCAACAATCTGGGTCCTCATTTTACCTACCTCGGAAGGATGGAAGACTGAGTCAACCTTGAGCCTGGTGGGACGCGAACCTGCGCTAATTGCAGGCAGCTGGTGTTACTTAAGGAGGCATTAGCCCACTGCGCCACCAAGGCTGATAATGTTGCAAGATCCAGTCTGGTTCCAGAATAGTAAACCTCGGGTCCTGGTGACAGATCCAGATTGGATCTTAATATCTCAGCATTCTTTTGGTCAATCTCATTAAAGTGGATGTGTGTGACCTAATATGTTTGGTTTGATATGCTTAGCTCAGTGAGTTTATCTGTAGCCTTTAGTAAACCATGATTTATGGCTGAGTCTAATGTATGACACAGGCAAGAGTGACTTATTTAAGATCCCACAGCTAAACCAAGGAATGGTTGATGTTTTCTGTGTGAATCCCATTTCTATGAGAAGTATGATGTGTTTGGGAGACTTTTAAAATCTTTACCAGCCAAAGTAGCCTGAGTCTTGAGACATTCTGTTAATATTTATCTCAACAAATGCACATATGGGGAGGAAAGAAGTTACATAAAAACATTCAGTAAGTTGCTTTTTCCTCTACCGTAACTGATAATAGCAGTTACTGGCTAATAGAAGACTACTATTTTCCTCCACAATGTTTCTTTTATAATATTATGCTGTATTATTATAGGGATTAATTGCATTAAGAAACAAAAAGAGACCAAACAACTGTATAAGCTAATAAGATTATCATACTGACAGGCTGTTTCTGAAAATGACAGTATATCAGTTGGTAAGTCAGTTCTTACACCAATAGATATGATCCCATCGTAGCAACCTGGGTTTCAACTAATTATCATTCTACCACATGCCTAGTGCCATTTGACAAATGAACTATATTCACCCAAACCCCAAATGTAAGTTTCTCCATGCTACATAATTTAAATCACTGCACTGGGGTTAGTCAGACAAGAATTTTGTTTGAAGAATTTACACTAATAAGCTTCTCCTTGTGTTAGGATTTGTTTTCAGACAGAAGAATAAGCTTGTTGACTGAACACAATGTTTTTAAAATTATAGTTCCATAGTCTTCACTCAACAAATAATTGCTGGATACAAAGCTTATCCATTTTGTTCTAACTGTTCAAAAACTATGTGTGTAAAAAAGCTCTAAACAGTACAAAATAAAAAGAAAAATAAAGAGACTATTGTAATTTTCATAAAGACAGCAATGCCATAAAGAAAAGTTATGGGTAGTCCTCCATTAATAGCTACTCATTCAGAAACTATCCAAAGTTATGACAGCACTGAATGAGTGATAATTACAATGATCCCAGTTCTGGTTGTCCTAGCATGTCCCAGCATATGTTCATGTGATTGTGATCTGGGTGTTGGGCAACCCGATTGCACTTACAACACTTGCAGTATCCTGCGGTCATGTGATCACCATTTGCAGCCTTCCCTCATGGATTCCCACAAGCAAAGTCAATAGAGAATTTGGCTGGGAAGATCATCAGATGCTCCTTCAAATTACTTGTGCTCTCTCAGTTTGTTGTCCCAAGGAGCCTGGTTTCATAATATGAGATCCTGGGGGTCCTGTCTGCAGCAACTCCTGCCCATAGCAGTGCCTTGAACACCCACCCTTACATGGCAGCACCCAGCCCCAGCCCTGCTATGTTCACACCATACCACAGAAGCCACTTGGACACAAGAGCCATAAGCAGCTTATAAACCACTGGAGATTTGCTGTCTTCTCCACTGACTTTGCTTGCTAGAAGCTGTCATAGAAGAGTGTGGAATTTTTGCATCTGTCGATTTCTTAGCTAACAATATATATTAATTTTTAATAGTCAATATACTTTCCCCCCCCACAAATGGTTATGATTTAGGTTTCCAGCTGAATGGTAGGTGAAAAATATTATAGTATCAAGGCATACTGCAGGTGCCTATAGCTATTTATAGTAGCGATAGCATTGGGATTTTGTCTTCGTTCATTTCTTACAGTGAAACACGATGTATTCTTACTTAGTTCTTCTTTGAATTAATATTCAGAGTATAAAGAAACTATTTATCAAATAGCCTATTTCCTCATTTTACAAATAAAAAGTAAGATAAGGTAAAGTCTCCCATAAATCCAGCTTGCTTCCAGGAGACTTCATCGTCACCTCCATATGGTTTTCTTCGTCATCCTGATTACCAAGTGTTGCAAATGGTCTACTATGATTTGATTTGATTGATTTGATTTATTAAATTTATATGCCACCCTTCTCCCCAAGGACTCAGGGCAGCTCACAAGAATAAAAAATAAAAAAAAAACATAAAGTACAAAATTCAAAAAAAGAATTAAACAATGGATGTAATAAATAAATGACAGTTTAACCCAATGAAAACCAAATTTAAAACCATAGTCAGTCCAGGCCCGCTTGTTGGAACATCCATGTCTTCAGGTCACGGCGGAAGGACCGAAGGTCAGGGGCCGTCCGCAGCTCCGGGGGTAGCTCATTCCAGAGGGTCGGCGCACCCACAGAGAAGGCTCCCACTATGGCCTTCTTCTGATTTATTACATTTGTCTTTTATTTCATTTTTCATGGGAGGGAGGGAACTTCCTAATCTTCCTATCGCTCTGGATTTCCCTGGTACTGTCAGTTCCTCTAGAAAACCAAGAAACCAACTCCACAAGAAACTTAAAGCTACTTTGAGATTTATTTTGTAATAATAGAGTCACATTAGTCTGATTATGCCATCCCTCTTCCTCCCCCTTATGCTTCAGTGAACTAAAGATGGATGTGACCCGTTTTTGAATATCATTTGGCCTTTTATGGACTTAAAATACATTTTATCCCCTGTCACCTTGGCAATTTATTTATTTATTTATTTATTTATTTATTTATTTATTTATTTATTGAATTTATGTACTGTCCTATTCCCGTAGGACTCAGGGCGGTTTACAGGACAGTTAAAACCATGAAATACAAAATTAAAATCAATTAAAACAAATAAAATTCAAGCCCCAAAAGTAAATCTAAAACCCAATTAAATTAACAACCCCACAGTCTGGACCAAACAGATCAAAGAGCCAAGTTTTCAGGTCCCGGCAAAATGAGCGAAGGTCGGGGGCAGTCCTAAGTTCCGTGGGTAGTTGGTTCCATAGGGCAGGCGCGCCCACAGAGAACGCCCTTCCCCTGGGAATAACCCGCCGGCATTCCTTAACCGCCGGTACCCTGAGAAGGCCCTCCCTGTGGGGGTGCACAGGACGATGGGAAGATGATGCCGGCAGCAGGTGTTCCCTTAGATAGTCCGGACCCAAGCCATTTAGGGCTTTATAGGTCATTACCAGCACCTTGAATCTCACCCGGAGGGGCTGTAATGGGGCTGGTAGAACTCTGTCAAGGTCACCTTCCTCATTCTCTGCAAATATTAACCAAGTGTAATGCCAGTTAGCTTTTCATAGAGATCTAGGTACTTCCACTTCTCTGAGCTTTGCCAAAATAAGAGTTTGCTACTGTCACATTGTAGATCTATTGTTGCATTAAATTTAATGCACAACAAAGATCTTAGTGGAAAGAAGCCAAGAAAGACCTTTTGTCACAGCAGATGGATTGACTAAAATAAATATATTTTCAAATGCCAAATAAATGAATACTTCTGTACTTTACAAATTTAACCTACCCCAAACTCTGTTTTATTCTCATTTTAAATATACCTCTGTATCAAAACCAGATGTCCTTTTACTTATGATTATTTTTTTAAGTAAATAATTATTTTATCTTTTCCCCAAAAGGAGAAAAAACTGTCTATCCATTCTTTGCTTTGCAAATTTCTAAAACAAACACAGATCTGAAACTTTCTGAATTATTTTGCAATGTTATAGGTCCATTTTTTTCATATTTCCCAAATGTCCTAATATGGGTTTTTAAACATATGTATCCAAACACAATTCAATTCAAAAATTGCATTAAGAAGTACAATTAAAGGGGTGGTGTTGGGGTTTCTGGGTTTTTTATACAGTTGATTTTTAATGTTGTACACTGCCCAGAGTCACTGTTTACGATTGGGCTGCTATATGAATCTATAAAATAAATAAATAACCATGTATTTTTCTTCTCCATTCCAACATAGTGAAGTAAGGGTAGAAATGAAGATGAACTGTCACTTGCTAAAGTGACACATATTGAGCAAAGCTCTTGGTATCTGCCTTTTAAGACAGGCCTGGTGTGTGTGTGTGTGTGTATGCATTATATGTGTATTTTACAATTACTAATTGACCTCCACAGGGAAGAAGTAATTGCTGACCTCTGGTTGGACACTTATGACTCTCTTTTTTGGTAGCAGCAAGCCCTCTTGATAAATGAAGTGATCTATGAAATCAGTGAAATTTAGGGGGGGGGTTGGACTGGGCAGAATCAGATTTAGTCCCTGCTAAATTTACTGATTGTCTTTTAGCCACTGAGTCTCTCTCTCTCCCTACCTCACCATTCCATTGCAGAATAACAGAGTTGGAAGGGATCTTGGAGATCTTCTAGTCCAGCCCCTTGCTGAAGCAGAAAGCCCTATACCATTTCAGACATATACCATCACAAGACCCATCACAAGACCCTGATGTGATGGGACCCTCACCTGACATGACCTCACCATCACAAGACCTACTGACCACACAAAGCCCTTATAAACAGAAGAACACTAACCCTGACATCCCCTAAACCAGCTGAAGATGTTACCTAGCTGGTAACAAAATGTTCGGAAAAGAACCCACAAGCTCAGAGAACAAACATTCACCCTCAAACAAATGATTGCTCAAACTCTTCTTAAAAACCTTCAGTGTTGGAGCGCTCACAACTTCTGGAGGCAAGCCATTCCACTGATTAATTATTCTAACTGTTTGGAAATTTCTCCTTAGATCTATGTTGATTAGTTTCTATCCATTGCTTCTTGTCCTGCCTTCAGGTGCTAGTTTGGAGAATAGGTTAACCTCATCTTCTTTGTGGCAGCCCCTTCGATATTGGAAGACTGCTATCACATCACCCCTAGTTCTTCTTTTCATTAAACTAGATATACTCAATTCCTGCAATGGTCTGTTTTATTCTCCAGTTCCCTCATCATTCTTGTTGCTCTTCTCTGCATTCTTTCTAAAGTCTCAATATCTTTTTATCGTGTGGCAACCAAAACTGGATACAATATTCCAAGTGTGGTCTTACCAAGGCATTGGAATGGAAGTAAACATAGAAGAGGCATCACTCTCACCACCTAAGTTGTCTTGAACTCACAGGAAAAAGGGAAGATGGACATATTGTAATAGATCAGTTCCAAAGTATCAAGGGAGATCTAATGCTTTTCTTTCCCACTAGTGAATCCTGAATCAGACTGGCAAATATTGAAAGCAAAACATTGGGCCATATGGGTTTGGACACTGAAGGCTCAAAATCATGTCACTGTTTCTGGCTCCTGAAAGCAAGATGTTTGCCCATTGCAATATGGCTGGAATATTCTAATGGCAAGTCTGGCTCCACTAAGTAGCGAGACATTCCCTGTTAAATGAGAGTGCTCCAATTTTGTTAGAATGGCAATGTGTTTGCTGGGCCTTTGTTGGTGGAAGTTATTTGGCAGGAAGAGAGAAATTGAGAAATGCTTTGTAGGAATTGATCCATATCACTAGGCAGCTGGCTTCCCTGATCAAATAAATTCTTTCTTTCCAGCATCTATGAACTTCAAACAATTCCTCCTCTTCATTAACTCTAAACAAGACACTCTTCACTTGATGCCTCCTGTTATTTTGAATTTATAAGCATAACGTGGTGGAATAATATTGCTAAGGAAACAAAATCTTCTTCTGACACTGAAGTAATATAGGTAGTTTTACATGTTGCTATAAGCATGAGATGACATGGTTCAAAAAACATTGTACATATTCATATCAGCTGAGGGTTTATTTTTCCTCTCAAACTCAAAAATAAAAAAGTGGGGGTAGAGATGTGCAAGGTTAAATAGGAGTTTTATTCTATGATGTCTTTGTATTTATTTAAAAACTGAACGTTGGATGAAGAATTGCCGATTGTGTATATAAACCCTTTTTTATAACTTTTCTTTGGGTTATTTGAAGTACATGAAGGCTCTACAAGGCAGTGGTTTTAATTCTTAGCACCATTCTACCATTTACTTAATTCCATAGACTTGTCAGTGTGGGGGAATGTAATCTGGATTCCCAGAAGGAAGGGGCTGCATTCCAAAGAGAAGTGAAGCTTATACAGTTTGGTCAGGAGAAAGAAAGTTGATGAGGATCCTCCTTAGCAATTCTCAGAGTATATCAACAATGATGCAAACAGTTGCTTTAGCTTTGGCAAGATTTGTATCTATACATGAGGAACTGCAAAGGAAACTGCTCAGAAGTAATTCCATGTGTCTTTCTTTCTTGGTTTTGGGGGCCTGACATCAATAAAGAAAGTCCTCTTTCTATGAAGATTATTGGTACAAAGTGAAGCTCCCACTTTGGAAGTACTCTTTGAACTTAATGTACTATCTCTAGCTCTCTCTTCTCTACATATGCTCATTTTATTTTTGATTATGGGGTAATGTGGAGGCCTTGATCTTCACTCATCGTTTTATTTCTGAATCCCTATTTCTTCCACCCAGATTAAAAAAAAACAAAAAAAATCAATTGGTGCTGATGTGGTACTTAGAGTTAAAACGTTCTAAATAAATACTATTTGAATACCACTAAATAATACTTCTCGAATTGACCCTAGATTCATCCATTTAATATCAGCCTCACGATTTGGGGAATGGGCTGCAATTATTTTCAAAGGGAAACATCTGTCCTTTCTTATATGATCAACTAATCTGAACCATAAGCTTAACATGTTTATCCGTGCTTACAATTCATTTTGTTTCTCAGTTATTCATGAATTACTTCCTAGGTTTTCTTAAAAAACAACAACACACAAACACTTAACCTACATTTCTCATTTTCCTTAGACAGCTTTATAAAACACTTTACAGTCACAAAAAACCTGAATTGATCCTGAATTACAGCTCAGACCTATACCTATATTTTCTATTACTTGCAAGAACTTGATCAATAGATTGTTTTGTTCTTAGCCTACACCAATTTCATCACATTTTTCGCCCTCACTTCAGAAACTGCCCATGTGTGAGAAGAAACAGTATAGATTTGATTTTATCACTTCTAGATCACTGGAGATTTCTGTGATGGGAGAATGACTCTGCTAGTACTGTAACAAACAAACTTAAAGAATCATGTGTAATAGCTCTAATGTATTTGGTGACTGGTGAGGTGTAATGTCCATCTCTTTGGTGTGTTTGATGGAAAGCAGATGTCTTCTGCCCTCAACTTAGATTCACTTTGTTTGAAATGATATTGTTCTGCAGCACTTTATGTTTCCTTCTGTATATTTGCTAACAACTGATATGTTTCTCAGACAGGGTGAAAAACATTGAGGGAAGGTGGAAGTTACACATAAGGCAATTGTGTTGCTAAATATGGGATTGTTCTTTTGTGAGGCCCAACTTTGCTACAGAGTGAAAGGTTGGTAATAAAAAAATAGGTGTGTGGTTATTTGTAGCTGCAAGATGCCCAGTCAAGTAAATCAATTTAGGAGGTTGTTTATTTTAGTGTTACAGATTTAGCTCTTATTTATTTGTTTGTAGGTTACTTTTTCTGCCCTCAGAGTGAAAGTTGTTATAAAATTGCAGTTGTGAATTTGACAGAGTGGAAAAACTTCTAAATGCATAATTGGAGCTGGATGTATCTAACTATATTAATAATTTAATTAATTTAATAATTTAATAATTTGATTTCTATACCGCCCTTCTCCCGAAGGACTCAGGGCGGTGAACAGGGCAATACACAATAAAAATCAGATACAAAAATTAAAAAAAACATTAAAAACCAATTAAACATCATGCCCATAAAATCAATACATATTAAGTTAAAAACTAATTTTAAAAAACCCAACCCCACCCCGTCAGACCAGGCCAGCTTGTTCGAAAAAGAATGTTTTAAGATCGCGCCGGAAGGAGCGAAGGTCGGGGGCCGTCCGGAGCTCAACCGGTAAGCTGTTCCAAAGGTCTGGCGCGCCCACAGAGAACGCTCTCCCCCTGGGGGTCACCAATCGGCATTCTTTGATCGGCGGCACCCTGAGGAGACCCTCTCTGTGGGAGCGCACTGGATGGAGGGACGTTGACGCCGGTCGCAGGTGTTGCCGTAGGTAATCCGGACCCATGCCATGAAGGGCTTTGTACGTCATAACTAACACCTTGAACCTCACCCGGAGAGCAACCGGTAGCCAATGCAGCTCGCGGAGCAGAGGTGTAACATGGGAGTATCGGGAAACTCCCAAGACAACTCGTGCGGCTGCATTCTGCACCAGCTGGAGTCTCCGGGTGGACCCCAAGGGCAGCCCCATGTAGAGAGCATTACAGTAGTCTAAACGAGAGGTCACGAGCGCATGAGTGACTGTGCGCAAGGCATCCCGGTCTAGATAGGGACGCAACTGGCGCACCAGGCGAACCTGGGCAAAGGCCCCCCTAGTCACAGCTCCAATATGCTCTTCCAAAGAGAGCTGTGAATCTAGAAGGACCCCCAAGTTGCGAGCCCTATCTACGGGGGGTAATAGCTCACCCCCCATGGCCAATGATGGGATAATCGGAATTTCCCGGGATGCCGGCACGAACAGCCACTCAGTCTTGTCAGGGTTGAGTCGAAGCCTGTTCCTCCCCATCCAGACCCGGACTGCCTCCAGGCAACGGGACATCACGTCGAGGGCATCGCTGGGGTGGTTTGGGGTGGAAATAAAAAGTTGGGTATCATCAGCATATTGGTGATATCCAACTCCAAAACCACGAATGATCTCACCCAGCGGCTTCATATAGATGTTGAACAGGAGAGGCGAGAGAACCGATCCCTGAGGAACTCCACAAATGAGAGGTCTCAGGGTCGATCTCTGCCCCCCTGCCAACACCGACTGCGAACGTCCCAGGAGGTAAGAGGAGAACCACTGGAGAACCGTGCCTCCCACTCCTAACCCCCTGAGACGTCGCAGCAGGATACCATGGTCGATGGTATCAAAAGCCGCTGAGAGGTCTAAAAGGACTAGGACAGAGGAACAACCCCTGTCCCGAGCCCGCCAGAGATCATTCACCAGCGCGACCAATGCCGTCTCCGTGCTGTACCCGGGCCTGAAACCTGATTGGTACGGGTCTAGGTAGTCAGCTTCCTCCAAGAACAAAGGGAGCTGATGCGCCACCACGCTCTCAACAACCTTCGCCAAAAACCGAAGGTTGGAGACCGGACGATAGTTGTTTAAAATTGCTGGGTCCAAGGCCGGCTTCTTGAGGAGGGGTCTCACCACCGCCTCCTTCAAGGCGGCGGGAAAACTACCCTGACTCAAAGAAGCAGTAATCACTGCCTGGAGCCAGCCTCGTGTCCCATCCCGGGCTGCATAAGTCAGCCAGGAGGGGCACGGGTCCAACAAACACGTGGTGGAGCTCAGCTTCCCCATGATCTTGTCCACTTCTTCAGGGGTCACAGGATCGAACTCTTCCCAGATTAAATCGACAAGACCACCCGTATCCTCTTCGACAGACTCTGCCCAGTCGGAGTCCAAACCGGTCCGGATCCGAGCGATTTTGTCCGACAGAAATCGACTAAACTCCTCGGCTCGACCCTGCAAGGGTTCCTCCCTCACCTCCTGATTAAGGAGAGAGCGAGTCACCCTAAACAGGGCGGCCGGGCGATTCTCTGCGGACGCAATGAGGGTGGCAAAGTGGTTAGACCTAGCCACCCTCAATGCTGCGAGATAAGTTCTCATAAACGACCTTAGTCGTAACCGGTCAGATTCGGATCGGCTGGACCTCCAACAGCTCTCTAGGCCCCATCTCCGACGCTTCATCTCGTGGAGCTCCATGGAGAACCATGGGGCCCGTTGGGATCTGCGTCGGGTCAAGGGCCGCATGGGTACAACTTGGTCGAGTGCCTCTGTGGCTGCCCTTTCCCAGGCTTCCACCAGGGCATCGACCGAGCTGTGAGCAAAGGAGGCAGGTGGGGGCCCAAGCGCCGTTTGGAACCGCTCAGGGTCCATAAGGTGCCTAGGGCGGAACCATCTTGTTGGCTCAGCAACCCCACGACAGGGAGTGGCAAAACGGAAGACCATCCGCAGGAGATGATGATCGGTCCATGACAGGGGTAAATTAATTGGGGAACCCCCCCCAAGATCATCTAACCACCGTCCAGATAGAAAAACCAGATCGAGCGTGTGACCCCCTCCGTGAGTTGGGCCCAGAATAACCTGCTTCAGGTCCATGGCCGTCATGGAAGCCATGAACTCCCGAGCAAACTCAGATGATCCCCCCAGGGATGGTAGGTTGAAGTCACCCAAAACTATAAGTTTGGGGAACTCAACCACCAACCCTGAGAGGATATCGAGAAGCTCAGACAGGGCTGCTGCCACGTGTCTAGGTGAAATATACACCAACAGCAAGCCCAACTGAGCTCTGGGACCACATCTCAGGAGGAGGGACTCACACCCGGCTATCTGGACTATGGTGGCCTCCCGCGGACATAAGGTCTCCCTCACAACAACTGCCACTCCTCCGCCCCTACCTTGAGCCCTAGGCTGGTGCAGCACCCGGAAACCTGATGGGCTAAGATCAACCAGGGGGACCCCGCCCTCTGGGCCCAACCAGGTCTCCGTAATGCAAGCCAGGTCCGCATGCTCCTCCTCAATCAGATCATGAATGAGAGGTGCTTTATTCATTACAGACCTGGCATTAAAATACACGAGCCTGAGCTCAGGTGGCTGCTCATCCTCGCTCCCGGTACCACGTGCTGAAATCAGAGGGTCGGAGCGCATCACCGCTTGAAGACAGCGGGGACGCACCCCCGGGTATTGATGTGGCCCTCTGTTCCTACACCTGTGGCCATTCCCAACCGCCGTGGGAATAGATAATCCCACACCCTGCTCCGGGGCCCCGTAAACCCCCAGCCCGGCCCCTACCACGGCACGATCAGTCCCTGACCTGGTCTGAGAAACGGTTGGTGGAACCCCCCTAGTTTCCAACCGAGCCGATGAGCCCACCCCCCTCCCTAACCCCTCAAAACATTTAGCTAAAAAACACACCAGGGGCCTCTTATTAAATTTGGAAGAGAGGCTCCTGTCCCTGCCCAGCCATCTCTCGGGGTCCCAATAATTGGGTCCGTCATCAAGGGGCACGATGGAAAAGCAGGCGGGTCGCACCCAGGAGAGGGGGGCACCCCTGAGCGCCAATAAGGCTGTGCTGGAGTAAGATAAAACCATTAGTCCGGGGGAGTCCAGTCAGGCAGTCCATCAGTCAAAAGTTGGGAAGCTGAAAGTCAAAAGTGTCCAATTCACTAGCTCCCTGCCACTGAGCTGGGTACCAGTCAGATGACTCCAGGATAGAACAGGCACCTCCCTCTCACGAAGGGCCCAGATCTACGATGGGATGGACAACTGCCAACTCAAAAGGGCATACCTCCCTAGATCTCTCACCTCTAGGGAGGCAGCAGATGGTAATTGGTTGGTATCGATGATAACATATACGAGCCGCCCTCTCACAGAGGCTCGTCCAAGACCTTCTTGCTTCAGTGGGGACCATAGAGAGAGAAAAAGAAGAGCAGCAGTTATCAGGATTAACCTGAGGATAACCATAGTTAAGTTGGAGAGCAGAGTCCCTCTCAAGGCAGGAAACGCAAAGCGGGGAGAGCAGGAGACGCAGGATAGAAGATCGATGGGCCCCGATGCAAGGGGCTGAAAGCCGGAGGCAAAAAGCCCGTCGCCCAGCCAGCCACACACAGCACCAGAAGTCAGGCAGTCCCATTTTACAATGAAATTTTACACTTCATTTCATTTTACAATGAAATGAAGTGAAATCCAAACCAATTTTTCCCCCTTTCCTGGTTTTCACTCATGGAATACCTAAGTGTGATTGTCATACCTGAGAAATTTGTGCAGCCCTTGATTGTCTTTGTTGTTGATGGAGATAATGTATGAAAGGTTGTCAGAATTTGACACTTTTGTAGTTTTCTACAGCAAAATGTTGGAACAATTGTGTGATTTTAGATATTTAGTATGAGTATCACCCCAAATTTTCAGATAGGTTCAAACCAGTTCAAAAGACAACTTAATTCAGACATTCTAATCTATATAAAAAAACACCCTGTTCCTTGTGCTTGGGACTTGTTGAATTGACAAATTGCATCTGGACCAACTTGGAAGCCTCTGATTCAAAATGTTATGTTTAGTACCTGTAAACGTTCACTTCAGAATTCCATTCACCAAATTTCCCTTTTCCTGAAAATAAAATTTAAACGTCTGCAGAATTTTAGATTTCAGCCCAGATTGTCATTGTGGTTCATTTCATTTGTTTTTGGCTGAAAGACCTCCTGAAATATAGAAGTATTTTATTGAACTGGCTGAAGATCAGCATTCAAAAAACATTTGGTCCAAAGCATCAGAAGGCAAGACAAAACAACAACAACAACAATGGAAGGAAACAAATCAAGGAGAGAACCAATCTAGGACTAAGGAGAAATTTCCTGACAGTGAGAACAATTAACTACTGGAATGGCTTGCCTTCAGAAGTTGTGGGTGCTTCATCACTGGAGGCTTCTAAGAAGAGATTGGACAGCCTCTTGTCTGAAATGGTATAGAGTCTCATGTTTGGGCAGGGGTTGGACTAGAAGACCTCCAAGGTCCCTTCCAACTCTGTTATTCTATTATTCTGACAATATAGTGATAGTGCCTGCAGGGTGGGGGCTTTCTAACCAGAAGCAAAGTTGGGTGAAAGGATGACTGAGGGTCCATGGATTTGTGTTTCAGGCACCGAAGGAAAGATGACCCAGGTTACATGGGAAGGAGCTACAGAGTTGGTAGGAATTGTCCCCATTTTGTCTTCTGCCTAACCTCTTCTTGAGTTCTTAAATCAGTGACCTTGGAAAGCTGTGAATGGAAGAATGTCAGTTGACAAATACGATTGGAGGCAGGCTGGAAGAGATGCAGCGGGAAGCAATATTTTTTAATTAATGAAAATAATGAAGGAGCAGAAAACACTCTTTGCTCCCTCCTTGTTTTGGCAATGGGTGAGACTTACAGCTATTCAGAGCATTGATCTTTTTGAAATAACCTCAATAGAAAAATAATCCTTGTAAAATATCACACAGATATTATTTTAAGGAAACATGAAGAAACTTGAGAGGAACATTGTCTTAAAATAAATATGAAAAGTGTAAAAGAGGTTAAATCAAGAATAAACCATCCGCAGTGTATCGCTTCTACATTAGAGACAGCTGTGTGTGGATGAAAAATTGCTTCTATGAACTCTCCTATCTTTGGTCATTTTTTTTTAAAATCCTGCAGAAGAGTTGCTTTGCTAATAGGTATCAGCAATGGGTTGTAAATTAAATGATGGGATTCTAATGAAGATGAATTTCCTCTTCTCTTAAAGAGGCTTTTTGGATGAGTTTCCAGCTTCCAGACTGGAAGCTAGATGCCAAGATTGTGTCACAGAATTAGACATCTGAGAAGCAGGCAGCAAGTTTGTTAATTATTGGGATTAATTTAATGAACTTATTCTCATTAGACTTTATGAGCCATGTTGTGTACAAAAATCTGTGAAAGCCTGCAAACAGCAACACCATTCGCATCGTGATGTCATTTAAAAGTTAAAGGTATTGATGAAATATTTTGCAATGTGTGATCGGAAGGATGAAGACGAGGGGAGAAGACCAACATTTAAATGGAATCACATTAGGAGGCTAAATTAAGAGAAGGTAATTGAAGAAAATCAAATGGAGTTTCCATCTCTCAGCCAATTTCCAATGAGGCAGTGTGGTTCTAAGCTCAAAACAACCAAGGATGAATACACATCATAATTACCGATGCTGCTGAAGTTTGCAATTGCAGAGTTTAGGATATAAATGTCCCCATTTGGGGAATTTCTGGGCTCATTATAACAAGTCCAAATAGTTTTGAAATGTGAAGACTTTCTATCTTTGCAAGTGTGATCTTTTCTTTCCCAACGAAACATATACGGCACAAATAAAATATCAGAATGGTCTTCACCATAAAATACTCAAATTTGACCAGCTAGGGTCATACACAGCACAATCTAATTGCTAGATTAACCCATTTCTGGATTTGTAGAGTACATTGAACCAGAACAGAATAAGAGTTGGAAGGGGCCTTGAAAGTCTTATAGTCCAATCCCCTGCTTGATAGTATTCCAGAAAAATTACTGTCCAATCTCTTCTTAAAAACCTCCAGTGATGAAGCACCCACAACTTCTGAAGGCAAGCCATTCCACTGGTTAATTGTTCTAGCTCTCAGGAAATTCCTCCTTAGTTCTAGGTTGCTTCTCTCCTTGATTAGTTTCCATCCATTGCTTCTTGTCCCGTCTACAGATGCTTTGGAGAATAAGTTTAGCCATTGTTCTTTGTGGCAGCCCTTTAGATATTGGAACAGTGCTATGATGACACCCCCAATCCTTCTTTTCATTAAACTAGATAACCAGGAATTAACTTAATCAAATTTGTACTACAACATGCTAAACCATAAGTAACTTTACCAAGGCTAATGCTAACAAAGTTTAGCTTGTGTGATATGTATGCTTCCACTTGGTCTTTATCTGACCTAGTTAAGTGTGTTACATGACCATAGCCAGCACATTAATCAAGCTTCCTAAGAACTTCATTTTCATGAGTGGAGAAAGGATAAGATATGTCTATCTATTTATGTCTTTCCCACTTTAGCTGTTCTCCTTTTTGTGTCCATTCTAAATCATGCCAATAGACATTTATTCATCATGGATCATAGACTGGCTACAACATTTCACAATACACAATTTTGTTGGATTTTCTAATTACTTTGCAAAACTTCATTGGGATTTTGAATATATATATATATACTCACTAACTAGCATCAGTAACAATAAATGGAATTTGATGGCAAGTGTATATGCTTGCTCTTAAAAGAAGCTTATGTGGAATTTTAAAGGAAGCAAATAAGTCACGATTAGCAACTTTGTTCAGTGTGTGTAAAAGAGAGGGAGAAGAAAAGCACGCACATCTAATTATGTTTTAAAATAAAAATCTGATGTTTCTTAGTGCTGGCTATGAAATAGAATATTAATGATCAAAGCTGATATTCTTATTTTAAAAATGTCAAGTATGGTCTTCTGTGTGCTTTCTCTACTCAAGTAAAATTATTGCTTAATTATAAAGAAAAGGAAAGGACAGGAAAAAGGTAATATCGAAATAAAAAAGGGCAGAATATAATTTCTCTGTGAAAATGCAAATTGATCTTCATAATTAAAGATTAACAAACAGTATTGGAGAAGAAAGCTTCAACTATTTTGTTTAGATTATGTATTTTGGGGTTGAAAAATTAATAATATATATATTTAAATTTAAAATGTTTAAAATCTAAGATATGTGAAGATGTAAATGTAAAGGTGGTATATTTGATCGAGACTGAAATATATATATATATTGATATACTGAAATATATATATTGATATTTCTTGATAAGATTAAAAATACGAATCCCAGGCATGTTAAAATTAACAAACAAATGAACACTGGGATAGAATTAAAAACTGAAACAGTTTTTATTGCTGAAAAATCAAGGTTTCATTGGCCAACTGCCAACGTCGTCAGGATGGAGATGCTGGGGTGGGGAGATTCCGTTTATACTGTTGGTGTCTGCACTCTGCTCATGGAGCACGCTCAGATCTGTTTGTTGAGGTCTGCCGTATTTCTTTGAGTTGTCGCGCATCCGTTTTTGGGATGTATTTGTCTCTGTGTATCTGTTGTTAAAAGTGAATTGTTTATAGCCCTATGTGTTGTAGCCATAACTCTGGTTGTGCTGCCACCACGTGGCTGTTCTTGGGAAATTACCAATATGCTAATTGGGTCTGCAAGTACCTTCCCCCTTTGTGATGTATTTCCTATCCTGCTCATGATGCTGTACTAGGATCCACCCCTTCTGGGTTGGACTTCCTCCTTCTCTTGCTCCCTTGTGTTCCATCCTCCATTGTAACATCTGAACACAAGCCATGCGGACAGTAATCCTGTTACTGTCTTTTGACCTTAAAGCTCCGGCCAGATTCACCTGACCACACCTTCTCTGCTGTAACCACCTTCTAGATGCAAAATAAAGGTATTTCAGATGAACCAGGTGCTTTATGAGTTCACTGTCTGGAAAGGGCCGTTAAATGTGAGTAAATTCACTTAAACAGGCCAATAAGTGTCTTAACAAGGAATTATATTCGCAATACAACTGCCTGTCCCAGAATAGTCAAAAGACAGTAACAGGATTACTGTTTGCATGGCTTGTGTTCAGATGTTACAAGGGAGGATGGAACACAAGGGAGCAAGGAGAAGGAGGAAGTCCAACCCAGAAGGGGTAGATCCTAGTACAGCATCATGAGCAGGATAGGAAATACATCACAAAGGGGGAAGGTACTGGCAGACCCAATTAACATATTGGTAATTTCCCAAGAACAGCCACGTGGTGGCAGCACACTGGTCATTGTCCGTGTTCTCATGCCAGGGATCTTAAATGGTTGTTGCTCTTCTTCCTTGTGTTCGACATTGCAGAGTGGTTGTGTGCTGGTGCAATCTTGGATTTGATATTTCTGGTAAAAGTCAGTGGACCTTTGCTGACTGCAGGACTTCAATGATGATGCTTTATGAATTTGTTTAAGAGATGGGACCTGGCATGAATAGATCATTGATTGCAGATTAAGAGGAGATGAAAAACTACTAAAATTGTTTGTACTTGTGTGAAGATTGGAAGTCCTTTGTTTTCATATTTATTTTCTTCTTTCTTATTTTCTTTCTTTTTTTGCCTATCTATTCTTTACATTTTTTTTTCTTTTCCTTTGCACTTTACAGATGTTTTTCTAAAAAATCTTTATTTAATTTTTAAAGCCTAAATAAGCCTAAATGCTATTTGTATTAGTCTTTACCATTGCACCTATAATCTTTTAAAAAAAATGTTGGAGGGAGGAGAAAAAAAGTCTTTAAAAATTGGGAACATAAAATATATATTTTACTGGACCTGGATATCTATTGTTAAGAGTGGCTTAGGATAAATCTGGTCTATTTTATTATCCATGTCAGTAAAGTAACATTCTGGTCTATAGATGGATGGATAGATACTCTGCTACCATTCCAGAGTTTCAATAAAAGAACTAAATAATAAAAAATCTTTTATACTCATCTACTGACTTATGAGCCCTATTAACTTTAATGAGATTTACTCTTAGGTAAATCAGTATCAAAATGTAGTTTCAATCATCCAGATGACCTTTCCAGTGATTATAATTCTTTGAATAACAAAGTGATGTTAATTTTTTTTAATTACATGCAGGAAATGATTATGTAAAAGGCAAATAGCTTAAATATATTTGAAAAAGGCATGCACGCACAAAGATACTATTTTCCCTTACGGAAATAAACAGCGCTGAAATTTATATATTCAAGATGTGATTAGAAGGAAGAATTAACAGAAAATACATAATATATTTCGTACTTAGTAATCCATGGTGGAAATATTTTATTGGTATTATTTTTCTTAACAACAAAAAGAATGAATTGTCTGAAGACATTATTTTCCTTGATTTATCTTCTGTGCATATATTCCTTGATATGTCTTCAGGATATTTGCAGAGAAGGGGATGTCAAGAAAAGATAAGATCTGGGGTCTTCAAACTCGGCCCTTTTATGACTCATGGACTTCAACTCCCAGAATTCCTCACCCAGCATGCCTGGCTGAGGAATTCTGAGAGTTGAAGTCCATGAGTCATAAAAGGGCCAAGTTTGAAGACCCCTGGTCAAGATGATGGCCAGAACACTGTGATGGAGGCCCTATCCCTTTTCACAGGCAAAAAAGAGGAGCGTGACTTGTAAAATTGGAGGGTTTGGGCTCCTATCCTGATGTTCTTAACACTCTGTAGACCCTCCATATATTTCTGTCTCTGCAGATACTCCTTGACTTGTAATCATTCAGTGACCGTTCAAAATTACAATTGCACTGAAAAAAGTGATTTATGACCATTTTCATACTTACGACCATTGTAGCAGCCCACGGTCACATGATCAACATTCAGACACCTGTCAGTTGGTTCATATTTAGGATGGTTGCAGTGTCCCACGGTCATGTAATCAATTTTTACAACTTTCTGAGAAGCAAAGTCAATGGGAAAGTCAGATCCACTTAAGAACCATGTTACTATCTTAACAACTGCACTGATTCATTTAACAACTGTGGAAAGAAAGGTTGTAAAATGGGGCAAAACTCACTTAGCAATTGTCTTGCTTAGCCATATATAAATTTTGGGCTCAATTGGGGTTGTAAGTAGAGGAATACCTCTATTTCCTTTGAAAACTCAGCAGTTTTCAGAGTTGTAAAGGTCTAACATTTCATCTATAAATCTCCCAGAAATTGAGTACATATCTAGAGATTATATGCACATGCCTGTGTAGTTTTTGTGGCACCAATTGGAAATAGTTGGCCAATGCATTTTTCCAATTTTTTTAAAAAAGGTTCTCAGTTGAGTTTACAACCTTGTTTTCTCCCACCCAAACATAATCAGATCTTCCCTTGTTTGGTGCTTTAGATTCTTGGAAAACTTAGAGAGATCAAATAACAACATTTTGGAAGATAATTTTCTACTTCTCTGAGGAGAAATAAATAGAAGAATGGAATTGCAGGGGATAATGAGAGCCAGTTTGGTCTAGTGGTTAGGCTAGAAACTAAGAGACTGTGAGTTCAAATGTCACCTTAGCCATGAAAGCTAGCTGGGTGACATTAGGCTAGTTTCCTCCCCTTCAGCCCAACCCACCTCACAGGGTTCTTGTTGCAGGGAAAATAGGAGGAGGAAAGTGTATTGGATAACCCCTGAGCTATTTGGATAGATAGATAGATAGATAGATAGATAGATAGATAGATAGGTAGGTAGGTAGGTAGGTAGGTAGGTAGGTAGGTAGGTAGGTAGGTAGGTAGGTGGGTGGGTGGGTGGATGGGTGGGTGGGTGGATGGATGGATGATAGATGGATAAATAGATAGAAAGAATATACCATATATATAAAAAATCTCCTGCCTTTATTATTTTATTAACTGTGATATTTTCTTAATAACTGTTCAGACTTTAATATATAAACAAATACACAAATAAAAATAAAGAAAGAAAAGAAAGAAAGAGAAAGTCTGAATATTTGCTAAGAAAATATCACAGTTACTTAATACTATGTTAAACAGTCTAATAAATTAATTTAAGACAAAAGTACTCCCTAACTTTTGGTAACTTTTCCTGTCATTTTCTCTAAGGGTCTGTGAGGGATTGCATTTATTTACACAGGTTCACTTGTCTCTGAAACCATTGTAACCAGGGTAATTTAAAAGAGCGGTGGCTCATGTTGCTGAGATCTGAAGCCACAAAAACCCTACTTAGAAGAAGCTAATTTAAGCCTGCAGCTTTATCATGTGACCAAACCCACCACAGCTGCAGCCTTTCATCATTTAAGGCCACAAATGCTCCATTCCCCAGGTGGAACTTAATTGTATGAAAGCTGAGGCCTGAGGAGAGTAAAAGGAAAGCACGATTCAGCACTCTTCAAACTTTTAAATAATGCCATATTGCAGTGGTTCTCAATCTTTTCTTCACCAGGGACCTCCTTTAAATACCTTTTGTGACCACAGACCACCAAGATTTCACTCAAGATTGAAAGCACTGGGCTGCATCAAATATTTCCAGCCCTCCCTGCGATGACATTGCAGTCCCCTAGGGGGTCTGCAGACCACAGGTGGAAAACCACTGCCCATATATTGCATAGTCTGGATTGTCAAGAGGCAATTGCGTGTGACTTCGTGGTACCAATTCTTTTTGGCACTTCTCTTGAGAACTACTGCTGGCTACAAGGTAGGGAAAAGAAAGTCCTTGCTTATCTTCTGTATCACTTTTCATGTCTCCCAGCCTTCCTTTTGTTTAGCTCCCTGTGGTGTGTATGATCCATTTATGTTTACCCTGTGGAAATTGGCCTGGAATCTTGTATAATTTGTTGTGCAAGGAGTGTACAATCCTTAGACTCTAAAAGGACAGGTACAGGATAAACCCAACTTTTGAATTTCAGTTATGTTTGATGTTTGGTGGTTCGCTACCAAAGCCTTAGGGTTAACTACATGCCTGTGTTACACAACAGGGGGCCCAGTTGTTGTTGTGTTTTATTTGGGTTTTCCCTCCAGGAGTATATCTTCTGCAGCAATGTACTTAGTCTCTACAACCATGACAGTAATGCTTATTGGGTATCAGTGGCAAAAGCTTCAGGACATCCACAGGAGTTGGTGCAGGAATGGATGCCTTAAGTCAGGGGTGTCAAACTCGCAACATCACGTGACGTGTTGTGACATATCATGACTTTTCCCCATTGCTGGCAATAGGGTAGGTGTGGTTTCGGCATGACATATCCGGCCTGTGGGCCGGCAGTTTGACAGCCCTGCCTTAGGATAAAATGATCAAAACTTGGCAACTTTAAGACTTGTGGATTTCAACTTTGAGACTTGTGGAGTTCAACTCCCAGAATTCCCCAGCCAGCAATGCTGGCTGGGGAATTCTGGGAGTTGAAGTTCCCAAGTCTTAAAGTTGCCAAGATTCAAATCACCATGCAATTTATACCTATTTGTCAGAATGTCTCTGTCACCTAATGGAATCATAGGGGTTCTGAAGTTAGACAGTGAATGATTTGGATTAACTGTTTCCATGCATATTTGTCTAGCCCAAGGGACTTCAAACTTGGCCCTTTTATGACTTGTGGATTTCAGCTCTCAGAATTCCTCAGCTAGGCACGCTGGCTGAGGAATTCTGGGAGTTGAAGCCCACAAGTCATAAAAGGGCCAAGTTTGAAGACCCCTGGTCTAGGTGATTCTTGTGGTCTCTTCCTACTCTATGCCTATGAAATATTTACAAATGGTTCGGCCCGTGGCAACTTCTGATCATTTGCCATTCTCTCTGCATGAAGTGTTCTTTCTAAGGTGTCAGAGTTCCTCCCAAAAGTTAAATTGAACTGTTGCGAACAGTTGTTTGTCCCAGCATTTTCAGTTGATCAATGGCTACTGCAATTGTTATTGTCTGCCTCTCTGACAGTTTGATACAAAAGGTTGATTTTCAAGAATTTTATGATTGCATGTTTCACTGAATCCTGAATCAATTTTTTTCCACCTCTTGTGTCGTGATTACCAGCTTTAATGCTTTTAGTGCATGTCATGAGAAATATACTGGGTTTCAAAAATCTAGCAACCCTTTCATTCTCTAGCAAAATAAGCAAAGATAGCAACTTAGTAGGTAGTAACAAGTAGTACTTTAGTTAACCCCCCCTCCAAATATATATATATATATTTCTGATTGGGTGGGAGTGTGTTTTGAATGGGGGGGGTTCTGATTGGTTGGGCGGGTGTTTTGAGTGGATGGGCTGGTCTCAGCTGCCAGCCTCAGACCTGAGCCTCAGACCAGCCCAATCAGAACACACCTAATCCCCCACCCAATCAGAGCACACCCCCTCTGGCAGTTTAAAAAAGAGGAACAAACAGTCACTACCACATGCTTCTCCCAGAAGAAGGAAGCAGAAGCCACCAGCCTGATGATGACGGATGGGATTTCGTCGAAACGTTGCTTTTACACCTTCAATTCTACGTGGGAAAAACCCCGAATAACCAAAGATCCACATACAAATACCCACGAAAACCTCATATATATATATATATATATATATATATATATATATATATATATATATATATATATATATATATATATATATATATATAATTTGACTTGAACTCAGCTGGGTAACCTTGGACCAGTCCAACACTCCCAGCCTAGGAAGAAGCAAGCATTGGCAAACTAAGAAGAAAAGTTAGTAAATATTCCAGACTTCTTTTGCTCCAAGCTGGATCCCTTCTACATGTGGGAGACACTGATTTTCTGGTCTTATTCTAGGTAAACAATAAGGTTAAGAGATAGGGCAGTGGTTCCAAGCTATTACACAAAGTGATGGCATTCATTTTTTAAAAAAAAATATTTATTAATAAATAGTAATAAATACTATACTATAATTACTTCAGGGCATAATTCTGTTATGCTCTGAAGGTGTGATGTAAAGCTGGTTTAGTAATGTTGGAAAATTTATAACTAGACTTTATCGGCGGATCATGGGGCCACAAGAAAAATGTTGAGAGTTAATAACAAGTTGTCCACTCTTTCACTGAAGAGTCTCTTTTCCTGTACTTGCCTATCTAAACAAATTAGGACTATGTTTCTGTGCATTTATATGAAGTGAATAGCTTTCCTCTTTCAGGAGAAAACTCTCAATACACAAGTGGATTTATCTTTCAGTAGTTTTAAGTTGAACAATTTGTGGTTTGGGGCTGTTTTGTTCCATCTTTTTTCCCCCTTTCCTTTTACCCATAACATAGCTAAATTAAATAGCATTTGTTGCTGACCTCTAATTATATTGGGGCCATACCATTTTCTGTATAAACATGAACACAGTCAAACTAATTAAATGCTGACAATAAGTAAAAAGGCATGCTCTAATGAGATATCTTTTTATCCCTCTGAAGTTCGGCTTCATCCCAGGTAGTTCATTAAAAAAAACCAAGCCACTATTTAAAAGGACTACAGGGATGGAAAATACGGCATCAGGGATACTATTTCTCAATTTAATCTCCTCATCCCTTTTCCAGAAATAAAGCTGTGTATTAATTACCAGTGAAAACAGGTATAATACGTTGGTTACTCTGTTTTCTCCTGGAATCTCTCCCCAAATAGAATATACTGGGGAAATAAAGAAGTGGTGGCCAGCAGATGAAAAATCATGGAAAATTTTCCCTTTTCCAAATCAAGATTTCTCTTTAGGAAGAAAAAACAACAACAACCGGTAACATAACCTTTCCAAATTTGTAATCTGTCAGTGGGACTGGGCTGAGAAAGGAAGCTGTTAGGTGTAATAATAGGTTTTATGCCCTATTGCACTGCTGTCAACAAATGGTAGGCTACATTTTTAAAAAAACAACAACAACTGGTGTTTTCCTACATTCTTCAGAGACACCCCTGACATTTCATTAGAATTGACCAGGGCTGGCCAGCTTCTGACTCTTTGGCTCCTTGCCACCTTTTTTCCTAATTTTAAAATACTTCTGCAATCAAGAAGTCAGACTTCTGACAAGTTATTGCTATGCAGAGAGATGGGAAGAGACAAGTGGGACTCAGTCAAGAAAAAGATGGAAAAATGAATAGATGGCCCCATCAAAATGTGGATCTGGTTGCATCCACTCTGGTTCTGCCATTTTCCATTGACAGAAAAGTCTTCAGTAGATTATTAAGAAAAACAACAACAACTATATTTTGACAGATTGTTGTTGATACTTGATTTCACGTGATAGTAAGTCTTCAGCTTCCGTACATTAAGTGAATAAAATAGAAAATGTATATAACTGTGGTTTGATCTCTAGAAGCTATCCACCTATACTTTAATCAAATACTTTATTTTGGTCAATGGATGATAAGACAAGTATTTTAAAAAATAAATTGTTCTGTTATGACTGTTTTTGAGGAAGATTTTTTTTTTAAAAAGCAACATTGCCAGAGGTATAAAATTGGCATTAGTGAAGACAGAAAAAGAATTTCCCCTTTTCCTAGAAATTTTCAACCGGTAGAACCTTTATTGTGAGCAGTTTCTAGATCAAGGGTGTCAAACTGCCAGCCTGCAGGCTGGTTGTATCATATGGAGTCTGCGCCCATCCCGGCTCTGGCTTTGCAAAAAAAGTCGCAATACATTGCGACACGTCACGTGATGCAGCAAGTTTAACACCCATGTTCTAGATAGACGTTATGTTTTTTCATTTGGCTATTTAATAACAGGATGAGTTGTAGCAGTGACATTTGCACCCTTGTGAATTTTGAACTTAGGGAAACAAGCATTTTCTCCAAATTTGTTTTTTTGACATTGCACGTTATTTCACAAGGCAGGGCTTGGGACCCTAAATTTCCCAATTTTCTTTTCTGGTGATTCTTTAATGCAGAGGTGGCAAACTCCCAGCCCGTGGGCTGGACGCGTCATCCAGAAGCCACGCCCACCCCATTGCCACCAATGGCAAAATTGTCCCGATACGTTGCGTGATGTCACATGATGTCTCGAGTTTGACCTGTCTGCTCTAATGCAATGATAATGGTTTCCCAGTCAGAAAAAAAAAAGTTTTAGAATGGGCTTAACTTTTTTTTTTTTTAAAGGAAGGGAAAGTAGTTGGAGGAGGAAAACAAAGTCGTGGTCTCTTCATCCTGCCCACTGCCTTGTAAAAATATTAAATACAGCTCTTGGACATCGGAAATAGCATGCAGGAGTTATAAAACCAGCCTAGTGGCTCTGTAAGAATTTTATTCTAAAAGCAGACAGGTTTCCAGAGACTCCAGGTTTTACTCCTCCATAGGACCTTGCTGGCTCACAAAACAGGCCGGGGCCAAAGTCACTGAGGGCTGCAATTAAACAACAAATGATACTTTGGAGAGTCAGACAAGGTCAGCACCCTCAACATTTGAAAGGGTCAGTAATTAGCCAGGTGTCACTATTAGTGCACAGGGAACAAACGTAGCATTACCAATTAGAAGGCCATGGACTTCCCTAATCAGGCACAGGAAAAAAAAAAACTTGACATAGGCATTTGTTCTGAGTTTGTGCTTCTCAGACAAAAATAGTACGAAAGAGACCGTGGAGTTAGCTAATGCGTACCACGGGCTACAGACTGATTTATACTACTTTTTAATTTTTTTGTTATTAAAAGTAGATTTACAAAGATTTTTAAAAAACTACAGGAAGACAAAAAGAGGAAAAGAAAAAGGGAAAAAAGAAAGAGAGAAAAAGATATTGAAAGAAGTGACTTCTGATTTTGGCAGCAGTTGCAAACACAGTGATGATCATTTCCACCCATACTATATAGCATAGTTCCTTTCTTCCCATAAGCAAACCTTTTTAATCAATAAGTACTGAAATCACTAGTTCATTTTATTAATTGTCAGCAAAAAGTCTATGAAACATTTCCAGTCTTTGTATAAAGTAGTTCCCTCTTTAATCAAACAAGTCAATTTAGCCATTTCTGCAAACTCAGCCATCTTCACAATCCATTCCTCCGAGTGGTTCATATTTCTTAGGTAATGATTCTATAATCATTTATTTAGAATACTATAGTGCTGTAAGATTTTGTCTGCATATATTTGTGCACCTTCAACTCAGTGTTGACCCTTGGCAACTGTCTCTACGATTTTCTTCACAACATTTTCCATTGCCTCCTTTCTAGGGCTGAGAGTGAGGACCTGGCTCAGTGGGTTAGGACGCTGAGCTTGTCGATCAGAAGGTCGGCAGTTTGGCGGGTCGAATCCTGAGTGCCGCATAACAGAGTGAGCGCCTGTTACTCGTCCCAGCTTCTGCCAACCTAGCAGTTCGAAAGCATGTAAAAATGCAAGTAGAAAAATAGGGACCACTACGGTGGGAAGGTAACAGTGTTCTGTGCGCCTTTGGCGTCTAGTCATGCCGGCCACATGACCACGGGGCTTTACCTTTATCTTATATATATATATATACATATATATTGCTCTCTTTTTCTCCATGTGTGTTTTTTCCATTCTTGTCCCTGTGGCAAAATCATGTCTCTGTTCTCTGTTCTGATAGTAACTTAGTAATTTAGTAACTGACTTACTCACCACCTTATTAATGCCATCCAAGATGGTTCTTAAAATAACCCACTGTGAGGAATCCATAGTGGCTATTGGTATACACAGATCTCATAGCCAATCTAGTACAATGAGACATTGTTCCAAACTACAGGTTACGTTAGCCTACACTTCCTATACATAAAATAACTGTTCTTCATAGCAAGGTAAGACAGCATGAGCTGGTGGCTGTCCTCAATTTCCTGTCCATTCTATAAGGGTAAAAGATAATGCTAGGGCTAGCCCAATCTGAGCACGTAAGAGAGACTTATTCATATCAGATGGACAGTAATCTAAACCAGTGCAACTGGGCTGCAGCCACAGATTTGTCACTTTAGCATCAAAAGTGGGTGTAAGTGTGTGTTCTTTTACTTACTGGCAGACCAGGAAACATACAGATATGAAAATCTCATTTAATTTTTGAGATGCTACTCATCACTTGATTGTTTCAACAAGAGTTAATGGCTCCTTTCTCCCAAAGCATGATTTTATTATCTGAGGAAGGTCAAAGAGGCAGATATTTCAAATGATAACTGCTGAGAAATGTTACCAACAGAATTCTGATGGGTTTCTCTCCCCGCCCCACATAGATTAGAGGAAGGCTTTTTGTAATTTTAAGAGCATCATGGAATGCAAGGAGCCAGCAGATTCTTCTTTGATCTTTCCCGGTTGTCGTGGTAAACAGTGAAGCCAAGGAGAATGCATGAAATAGCATAT
The DNA here is from genome assembly GCF_947247035.1 of Vipera ursinii. Taxonomy (NCBI): domain Eukaryota; kingdom Metazoa; phylum Chordata; class Lepidosauria; order Squamata; family Viperidae; genus Vipera; species Vipera ursinii. The sequence continues at coordinate 11,424,999 of NC_139520.1, forward strand.
AATAATGTAATTATATTTAAGATGACAGTCCACATCGTTTCTTGGTCTTTGGAAGAAGCATTTCTCACCCTGAGTCCATGAGACATTCTCCTTGGTACTGCTACTGTTTAGCTACCGCTCTTTTTATTGCTTTTTTATTACTGCAGCTATTCTAGACACTGAACATCAAGTTAAATTTAGATATTTCCAAATCAGACTTTCTAGCTTCTCTGCTTCCTTCCTTTTGTCCTTTTGTCCTTTAGAATACACAGAAGCTTGTATATAACCGGAGGGTGGGGGAGAATCATGCAATTTTTCCAGTATGTTTGTTTCCATTGAAGTAGCACTGATGTCCATCTTTATAACAATTTCAGCTGCTGTAGCCTTCCTGGTCTGTAATACAAGATTTTCAACTTCAGCTCCTATAATTTTGACTTTCTTCCAAAATTGTCTGGAAGCAACCTGAAAAAATTCCCATCCCCTAGAAAATGTCAAGTCCATTCTTGTATGGCAGCAGGCCAAAGTAACTTACTTTATATGATATAATACCAAGGTGACTATGTCTGGTAGGAATTGTTCCCTAATAGGAAGCTCATATACGTGTCTATTATAAAGTGAATCTCATTAAGTATAATGAAGCTGACTTAGTATTAATGTATGCATAAAACTGCAGTAAGGTGATGAATGTTAAACACTTCCCATGTTGGAAGCAGTCTGTTAAGAGTGTGTACCAATGATGGGAGGGTATTAAGAGAGCCATGGTGGCACAGTGGTTAGAGTGCAGTACTGCAGGCTACTTCTGCCGAGTGCCAGCTGCCAGCAGTTCAGCAGTTCGATCCTGACCAGCTCAAGGTTGACTCAGCCTTCCATCCTTCCGAGGTGGGTAAAACGAGGAGCCAGATTGTTGGGGGCAATAGGCTGACTCTGTAAACTGCTTAGAGCGGGCTGTAAAGCACTATGAAGTCTAGGTGCTATTGCTATTACTATTCAGCTACTTGGAGGCTACCACATACAATGTCTCTTTCTGAAATCTATCTTTTCCTTGCTCCACTATTTTTATTATCTTTTCCTAAGAATCAGTCTGGAACAAAACTGCTTTTGTCAGAATTCTGAATTGGGCATTTGTAGACAACTGCCAAATTTATGGGTATTTAGTTCCTAAAGTTTCCTGTGAATGTCATAAGGCAGTAGGTAACATCATTAAGGATGCCATATTGCAGTGTCTTATTATAGTCACAGGTTTCAGGAGGCTGACATTTCTTTTATTCAGATTACCAAAAGGCCAACTACAGATTGATATTAATATTAGTAGATTACTTAACACTGGTGTTACAACTGATTCTGTCATGTTCCTAGCTGCGTGGTTTACCATATTCTTAAATATTTTTGTATCTTTTCTAGACAAAATATATTTGTGTGTGTGTGTGTGTGTGTTAGGGAAGAGTGTTAAGTAGGTTTTAGTGGGCTGGAACTTGATTGAAAGGCCATGAAATGGGACAGTCTTCATCTTCTAACTAGATGGTCATGGACACTTAACTGAAAGTCTAGACTTCAGTAAGTAAAGGTAAAGGTAAAGGTTCCCCCGCACATGCGTGCTAGTCGTTTCCAACTCTACGGGTCGATGCTCATCTCCATTTCAAAGCCAAAGAGCCAGTGCTTGTCTGAGGACCTTCTGATCGACAAGCTCAGTGTCCTAACCCACTGAGCCACCACGCCCCTAGACTTCAGTAGTGGCTTGTATATAAACAGGAGATTGTGAAATGTGAAATCACAATGTTTTAAACTTTCATGTTCAATATTTCCATAAGAGGAACAGAGTTGGCTCATTCCTAATTTATGGTCTACCAGGTTCTTTTCAAAAATATTATTGCTGAAGCAGTATCCCTTATATTATGCCTGTATGTCTGTGGTTTTTTTTTCCCTACCTAAAAACAGGATCTTGTATTACTTACCATGGGATAGCATTTTCTTGGATAGACCCTAATGCTCAAGTCTATCAGAATCAGAATCTCTTAGGCTATATCTGTTAGAATGAGAGTTTTATGAGTTTAGACTGGCAAGATTCTGTCTGTTATGTGTAAATAAATAAAGAACTGAATTCCTTTCAGTTGTGTTGAATTTTGCTACATTGTTCTTAGTCTGATAGTAGTTTCCTGAGTCTGCTCATTTTTTTTTCAAAGTTTGGAACAATATTAGCTCTTCTACAATATTCAGGCACATCTTCTAGATTCCAGGAGTTCTCAGAATTGGCAGTCCATGGTTCTATGTTCATATCAGTCAGTTTCCTTAGTATCCTTATGGGTTATCCATCTAGTCCTGTCAATTTTAATTAATTCTTTAAATTCATTCAAGCCTTTAGGACATATCAGTGTAAGAATGCTACCATATTCCTCTTTATTGCTTAAGGAATATTTGAGTACACCTAGTTGGCCAATGTATGACATTGAATGCTGGCTGGTCTGATTAAGCAGGATTGTTATATTCTCCCACAGCTGAGCAAAACACTGAACAGAATAGTTTCACTGGCATTCATCTAGCTAATAGCAGCAGATGGGTACCTGGAGAAAGTTTACTGGAAAATGTAGATTTGTATTTTCCATCTAGCAAATGGAAATATTATAATTGTACAATAGTGCTATAATGTTGCATTACATCCTTGATTAAATTATCTTTCCATTGATATATAATTTTATAGTACTACTCCAAAAAAGTGGTGTTATTAGCCATCAAACCTCAAAAATCCACTTTTCCCAAAAGATTTCCACAGTTTTGGCCACTACTGTATAGCCTGGTGGAATTCCATCTAGCATACTACATTTTTTTTTAATAACATAGACATGGTTGTGTATGCATATGTGTTTTCTGTGTCAAGGTCTTAAAAGACTCAGCTAATGTTCACCTAGAAAGAAGTACGAGAAAATACAGCATTTTAGTAAGACTGTCATTTTTTTCCTGCTGCAACTCAGTTTTATGTCTCTCAGCAGGAAGAGGCTGTTATCTGTACTTATTAGAGATGTTGAAAGAAAAGGAACATAAGGGCAGGGAAGGAAGAATTCTCCATTTTGGAAATCTTTATAACAAGGAGATGATAGATAGATAGATAGATAGATAAATAGATAGATAGATAGATAGATAATAGATAGATAGATAGATAGATAGATAGATAGATAGATAGATAGATAGACAGACAGATAGATGATAGCTAGCTAGATATCATCATCATCATCATCATCATCATCTTCATCATCATCTTAGCCATTGTCTATCCACTGCATTGTTTCCAGCCCAAGCAGTCCTAAGCTATATTTTGCCAATTGGACCTAAAATACTTGCTGATGTCATCAATCCCTCTTGATTTAGGTCTCTTTCAAGGACACTTTTTATTAAGTGGGATCCATTGTATGACTACTTTAGTTCAGACAATATATACACGTTCCACATTTTTTCTCTCTCATGGGAAAGAAATACATATTTGTAGGTTGTGGTGTTGAGTTGCCTTCTAAATAAATAAGTTTTCTTCATTTACATTAACCAACGTGCTCTAACTTTTTGTCTATGTGTGCAAGAAAAGTTCAGAGTGGAAAAACAGGGGAGAAAAACCCATTTGCATGAAACTATTTAAAATTTCAGAGTGCATGAAATGTAGAAACTTTGACTATACTTGATGTAGTGGAAGTAGGTTCTGGTTTATGAGCATCAGTTTAAATATTTTGTGTATATTATAGCTGTTTAAATTAAACTAATACCATTCCTGGATGATCTTTTGTTACAAAAATTGAAGAGCATAATTATCATTTCTCAGCCATCTACTTTTTATTGGCTTTCAGATCATACTTAATATATTTAACTATGGTTTGTTGAACAACATAAATGGTTAAATCACAATTATCTAGATTAATTGAAAATGCTAAGCAAAAGCTAAGCAAGTCATAAAGGATGATATGTGAATATAGTTCATTGATTTATTTAGGTCACCACTCTGACAGTCTTTCCAAAATATGAGGTGGAGTTTATTTCTTCCTTCTGTTATTTACTCCAGGAGCTGTGTCAAGATTATCTTAGAATTAGTCAACATTCTTTGGGTAGAAAACTAATATTAATGGGAGAATTCTATTGCCTTTTTCCAAGAAGAGAAGTTTTTGGGGGACTGTATCTTCAATAGCAGTTTGCCCCCCCCCCATTTTTCAGTCTTCAGTGTTTCAGACCCATGTTTTTGGAAGGAAGATAAGATGATAATGATAATGATTAATAATAATAATAATAATAATAATAATAATAGTAGTAGTAGTAGTAGTAGTAGTAGTAGTAGTAGTAGTAGCAGCAGTAGCAGTAGCAGCAGCAGCAGCAGCAGCAGTCACATAACCCTTCTGCCCCAGACTTGACTTAACTGTTCATAAGAAGGACAAAAGCAAATATAAACACAGATAGACAGTGGACATGGCAGTAATTCCTGGAGACAAGAGAATACAAGAGAAAGAACTGGGGGGAAAAGAATAACAAAATACAAAGACCTGCAAATGGACAAAGAATGACTGTGACAAAAGAAAGCAATGCTAGTACCAATAATTGCCTTAGGTACAATCCCAAAACATCTGGAGCACCATCTGAACACTATCAACATAGACACAGTCACCTTCAATCACTTGCAAAATATAGTTTTATTTATTTATACCATAAAAACAACATCTGAGAACAACATCTATCACAGTTGGATAAAAATGCCAAATCCACTCGAAAAATATGACTGACTACAATTGTTTAATTCATTAAAAAGTCACAAAATAGAAAAAATAAATAAATTTGTAGCTTTGTTTGGATCATATCTGGCTTTCTCTACATTACTATGTAACAACGTAATGGATGGTTTTCATTGACAATGTCTTTTTCAGTGCTTTTTTTTCTCAAAATATATTTCTTTGGGTGCTGCTTAGTTCAGAATGGATTCTCTTTTAGTGTGAACTATACAGCATCCTTCCCTCACAAAATATTCTTTTTTTCTTCCTACTAAGAAAGTCTTCTTTTGCAAGAACTGTAGCTGAAGATAAACATTTACTAGCACAAGTCCTTCAGGAGTTACATGTTCCTCCCTTTTCATTTACCCAATTTTCATTAGTTAAAATATGTCTCCCTTGTGACTCTTTTATGACCACATTTCATTCTTGAGTAGGTCTACCCAACATTTAGAAAGCCCTGAAAACTTGGGTCTATAATGAAAATGCTGACAGCTGTCTCCTAAATGTACCTGTCTTTCCAAGTGCTTCTATAACAGTTATTGTTGTTAGCTGCGAAGTCGTGTCCGACCCATCGCGACCCTATGGACAACGTTCCTCCAGGCCTTCCTGTCCTCTACCATCTTCTGGAGTCCATTTAAGCACACGCCTACTGCTTCATTCCATAACAGAGTTGCCTCTAAATGCTTTAGTTCTAATAAAAAAAATTGCTGCATTCTGACTTCACATCTCTATACCAGACTACATCACTGATCCTGTTTGTGGCCTTTATTATAATAAGTGAAATGCCTGCTTTGCAGAATGGGAAAGAACATCCTTGTAGATACGCTTCTTCGTTAGTCAGAGTTCTGCAGCCCACATTTTGCAGGTTTCTCCAACATTCTGTCAACATAATGGAAGGCTATTGAAGACAGATGTCAGAGTAGAACCAGCCAGTGGTTTCCAATAAGAGCTTAATGGTAGAGAGGTGAAGGTATCTTTGAGATGATCTCAACTTCTAGTAAGCTCACAGAGACTTATAGATTTCTTGGTATCTGTAATGGTGTGTGAAAATGACCTTGGGAACCCAGGAGGAAGAACAGTTAACAGTCAGATAAGAGACCGTTATGCTTGCAGAAGGAATGGGAGCATGACAAACATCTCAGAAGGGGACCCATCCTGGTTTCCTGTGCTGTAAAGTTGAGGAGGAGGTGTGTACTTTCAGATCTGCAAGATTCTGCTAATGTAACCTTACATTAAAGATAGGTCTAGTACTTCTGGGTGTGCTTCTTGACTTGATTATCTCACAAGGCCGATAGGAATTATACAAGTGCTTCTCCTCTAGTGAACTGCCCTGGATTTTTTACTATGTTCCCATCCTGGTACTAACCAGTCATGTTCCTGCTAATAACTGCCCCTATTATTGTTTTATTTTACCTGTTTCATTTGCAATCCATTTCAACATTCATTGGATGTGAAGTTGCCACAGCATGCTACGAGTCACTTCCCTCTATTGAAATTATATTGAATATTGAGCTTCCTGCTTGATAGATTTGCGGGAAACAACTTGCTGCCTTGTCTCTAGGAAAAGTCTTAGCAATGCTTTCTGGGTAGTTGGTGCATTTTACTGAACCCAATTGTGGAAACAGACATAAAATCTATAAATATAAGTATCATATTAAATTGTTAGGAATGGGATTAATATTGCTAATAGATTATGTGGATGCATATAATATACAGTAACATCAAGCACAAATTCTTGGTTAAATTTACGAATACAAAGCTTGGTTGAATGATTTGTTTGATTTTCTCAAAGGAAATGTGAAATTCACCAGCAATTTCTCAAGGACAAGAATCTCTTCAGTAATGATAATAACACTGTTACTGAAAAAGCCCATGGGATCAGTTCTCATTTATCCTGATGTATTCCAAGACTAAACAGGAGCCTAGAAAGTCAACGGGGAAGGAGATTGCTGAACAGATAATTGAAAAAAAAGGCGTTTACAAACTTTCTTGGGGCATCTTATAACTAAACATTTGCAAGAGAATAGGATTACATCCATTAATTCATCAGAATTTGTCTTCATCCTAAGAAAGCCATTTTGCTGTCAGTACAACTGAATGAGAATTGCTGGGGGGGGGGGGGAAACAAACAACCCTGACCATTTCTCTGGCTGGTATAGAAAAAAGCTTAGTGTTTCATGATTGGAAAGACCAGGTTCTCTCTTCTCTGCACCAATGACCACCAAGGAGAAGATCCCATGATCACTCACACTGATGATATTACCTGGTCAGGTAATGAAATGTTTTCAAGCAAGCAACCAAGCTCAGAGAACATCAAGGACTCCACTGTGAAGAACAATGGCAATTTCTACCTTATAAAACAATATAAATAGGAGAAGTATTGTCCTACTTCCCTCTCCAATGCAACAATAACATTTTTAATCGGTTTCTTTAATTTCATTTGCTTATTTGCTTTAACCCTCTTGGCAATTTACCATAGTTAAAAAGCAAAAGCAAGCATTTAAAATAAAGTAACCGTGGAAAAACTAAAACATATGAAAGTATAAAGCACAAGCATTAAATCAATCAGTCAAGGCTGCGTGTCCTAGTTTATCACTGAGTCTCCAGAATAACTCAATTTTCTAAAGTTCCCCCAAATCCAAAAACCACACGGTGGGTGGGAGTGGCGCAGCATCTGTTTGCCACTTAAACGTACTTTCTATGAGCCTTAGAGTTGCCTACAGAAATATACTTTGTGGATTATTAAAGTGCATTAGAATAATTAGTGTAGTGGAATGGTAGGATTTTTTTTTTAATCACAGTAAGAGGCTGTGTTTTGATAGAAAGTAGTGCTTTTTTTTGTTTGGAACAAAAAAAATGGTAAATAAATTAAAGGGTTCCACTTTTGGGGGGAAAACCTTAAAATGAATGCAGAAGCATTTCTAAGATTCACAACTGATTTTTTTCCACCCTATGTTGCATCATTAAATTACAATCTTCCTATTCTTTTTTTTTTTTTTTTGGCCTACCATGTTTGAATGCTTGTATGTTTCTGTGCACATGAAGCAGAGAATTTATGCTATTTCAAGGGCACACAGTGGAGTGCCCTTGCTATTAATGACAGTAAACAAGGGAGGTGGATAAATATGCTTTTAGCGGATGAACAGCTTAAGATTAAAAAAAAAGGCAAATCTTTCAAAGTAGAATAGAAAATCGTGGAGGAAGGGCAAAGCCAAAGCTATAATCATGTGGTATGTGATTAAAGCATAAATGGAATGCCTGTTCCTTTGTTTTGTTTTTGATCTGGCACATTCTGTTTGGTTTCACAGGCTGCGCTGCATTTTAGGCAAAAAGACTTGGTTGAAGTTTTTTGTTAAGAGACTTGGCTTCTTTCAAAGCTGAACTGAGGGCAAATGCATGTCTCACTCATACAATTCTTTGGCTCCTTGAATGGAGAGCCATCCAGGGAGGAATTTGATCAGACAGATATAAACCTCTTGGCTCCATTCCCAACCTCCAGCTATCTAGCTGTGCAAAACAGAAACGGTGGAATGTAGTCCAGATTCCCATGAAGGGAAGAGGACATTCCGGAGGAGAAAAAAAAATAGTGAAGTTTGGATAGTTTCAGTGGGAGGAAAAGAGTCAGAGCAGCTCTTCCCTAGGAATTCTCAGAGTGTGTCTGTAATGGTGTCAATAATTTGCTTTAGTTTGGCACATTTTCTCTCTATGGGTGTGGAAGAATAAAGGAAGCTGAAGAACCTCCACAAACCTTTCTTGGTTTTTGGAGCCTGATGTGAGCAGAACACATTGTTGTGATTCAGGGTCAACCTGTGGGTTCGGCAGTTGGGTCGGATGACTCAGAGGAGGAGGGGGGTGTTGAAGAGCTTGCTGAGGGGGTTGGAGAGCTTGCTGAGGGGGTTGGAGAGCTTGCTGATGAGAGCCCTCAGACAGGCCCCTCCCACCTGGTCATGACAGAGACCCAGCTGTGTGAGCCTGACAGCGTGGATGAAGATGACCCACAGCTGGCCCTGTTCAAGGACGCCCGACGCAGGAGGCAATCAATCAGGAGTAAACAGAGGAAGGCAATGGGGCACCTCGGAAGGAGGCAGAGAGAATCCACGCCCTGAACTGTATAAAAGGGGAATGCATGGGAGGGCTGGTTTGCTGAAGGCAACCGCTTGAATAGTTCCTGTTTCATAGCTCCTGTTTCATGGTTCGTGTCTTGTTTTGCTGTGTTTTATGTTAATAAATTTGGCAGGCTTAGTTCCAGCCTCTTGCCGTTTGTAAAGGGGTTGTCCCTGCCTTTTCTGCAGGGCCGGTAGCAGGCTGGTACAGAACACACATAGGATTTCCAGGACCTTTGATTACTGCATGGATAGGAATAAATGTACTTATAAAGGCTATATGCAACAGCCTAATGGGGGCAATCTATTCTCCCTGGATTAGAAAAAGTGATAGCAAACATAGTAACATCTTTTCCTTCATAAATGTCCTCATCACCATTCTATCATCATCTAGAAGTTGATGAGGATTCTGCTTCTTCAGGCTATTTTCACACTAGTGACTTACAATTTTTTTATGGCATCACCTAGCCACTGTTAAAATGATATAAAGTCTTTCCTCACTACCTTACACAACGATAGCTGAATGACTGCAGGATACATTATGGGTCACTAGTAAGAAAATTGTATTTGAACTGCAACAGTCTGAAGGATGACTAGAAGACAACAAATCACTTAAAAAGTTCTGAATTTCTTTGCTTTCATCTAGTGGTCAACTGGATTTTGGCAGGCCAAAAAAGGTAGTTCTCTGCAAGTTTTCCACTGCAGAGGTTCATTCTTCGACTTGTGGAGTGTGATGGAATGTAGAATAGAGGAGCAAGAGGCAACTCAGCCCAGATAACATATGTGAGAGAAAGAGGATGAAGACAGCCCCACCCAGAGTATATTGTAGATGCAAATAGAGTCTTCAATCCGGCAAGACTTTGTAGGTGTGAAATAATTAAAACTCAGCTTGGAAGAAATATCACATCACATTCTTGGTTTGGGGCCTGACTTGGAAGGATGATAGTGTTTAAAGAACAGTGGTTACCCTGCTCTCTCTCACTGTTCCTCAGTGCATATTGGACAAAGAATGAAATACTTAGATGAGACAAAAGTACCCTATACTTTAGAGGGAAAACATGCTTTATTGATATAGTGTGCAAAAAGTACAGGTTAGCATTATGTGTGAATTTAGATTTAGTATTGGATGCTTGGATGTTTAAACTATTATTTCAATTTATGCTCCTGAGTGTAACTAATTAGTCATGAAATAAGCAGCAGAAATGGAACATTTATCATCATTTCATGCTGAGCTACAATATGGTCTATCCGGTTCTGGCACTGAAAGTTGCATGAATGCAGATATTATGTTATATCAATGAGGTTTACTATGATATGCAAAACAAGACAACTGGGGTTTATAATAAACCAAGGTTAAGGAAATACTGCCTTCCTGTGGTACTGAACTCTCTCAGAGCAATCTGGAAGAGTTCATGGTATTAAAATTATACTGGGTATGATAATGCTTGCTGGATTCTAATAGCCTGTTTTAGGATATCAATGTCATTGGAATTATTATAAGTTCAATAACAATTGCCAAACTCCAGCTACACAGTACTGAGTGATACAAGAGAGCCATATGGATGTGGTGGTTAAAGACCTCTTGCTAGAAACAGGAACACTGTGAATTGTAGTCCCACTTTAGACATATGTTGGATTATTCTGTGCCTGGTCACTTTTTTTCTCAACTGTAGAAATAAGACAGTCACAAACTACTTCTGAAAAATATTGCCAAGAAAACTGCATGGTTACTTTCAAGCACCTGCCAGGAATCAAAGTTAACCCGAAGGCCAGAAATAATAATAAAATGACACACAGTTCAAAATGAAGAAAATCTGCATCCGAAGTTTGTTTTAACCTGTGCAATATAGCAGAGTTTTCATCCCTGGTGATGCTGAGTGGATTGCTACTATTAATTATTATTATAGGATATGGTAAGCTGTGCAGGAAGAAATGGCCAGTATTTACTTAGCAAATATAAAAGAGGAACCCATCAGTGTCAAAGCTTCCAGGAAAACAATCTGATTTTAGATTACTATGGCAGAAAATAAGATAGAAGCTAATTGGTTGGCAATATCTTACATAGAGGTAAGCATAATATTCAAATTCTAATTTTTAACTTCATTCCGATTGCTTATGTAGTGACTCATAAGAACATCCAATTAGGATGACATTTATACCTTAATAAATCAGCTTAACCATCTGATGACCAAAGAGAAAAACAAAATAAAACAAAAACAAAACCCCAAACAATATTTAAAGATCAGTTTAGAAACAAAAGACATCTTTCATACCTCAATATTTCACAGTGATCGTAGATGAACCGCAATCCTCTTCTTGATAACCTTGAAAAACAAACAAGGCAGAGAATACTGTAAGCTAACTAGTGTTCACCTTCCAGAAACCAATAGGGCAATGCAAGGAATAGCAATTAGTATATCCCCTTACAGGTTCTAACATTGTACTCATTCTTATTCTACACGAAAGAGAAATAAGTTGCTAATGCCCCCATCACCACTTTTTTCAACGTGAAGGTTGTGGTTAGGTTTTTTTGAAGGGAGGAAAATTGAAGAAGCGCTGATGAGAAGTTGAGAAAGGGGGGGTGTCAATCAGAAAAGTCAGCAAAAGAATTGAAATCCCATGAAAACCTTTTAGTTGCTATGAAGCTACTCCACTCTTGAATTTAATAAGGCCCTCGTGAGTTATGCAAATATCTGCTAGCACATCCACACTTTTGCAAGATGATAATATTCCCAAGAACATTGACCAGACTGTATACATGTGCTGGACTTTGGGAAGAAGTGATACCTTGTAAATAGAGGATAAGGAGAAGACAAGCTGTAGAAACAGAACACTGAGAGGAGAGAATAATGTCTGATTTAAGCTTTGACAACCTGTCTAAGCATTTTTACTTCATCTTCCTCTTCCAGTGAAATTTGTTGTTAGTTGCAAAGTTGTGTCCAACCCATCACGACCCCATGGACAACGTTCCTCCAGGCCTTCCTGTCCTCTACCATCTTCTGGAGTCCATTTAGGCTCACACCTACTGCTTCAGTGACTCCATCCAGCCACCTCGTTCTCTGTTGTCCCCTTCTTCTCTTGCCCTCAACCTTTCCCAGCATTAGGCTCTTCTCCAGTGAGTCCTTCCTTCTCATTAGGTGGCCAAAGGATTTGAGTTTCAACTTCAGGATCTGGCCTTCTAAAGAGCAGTCAGGGTTGATCTCCTCTAGGACTGACCGGTTTGATCACCTTGCAGTCCAAGGGACTCGCAGGAGTCTTCTCCAGCACTATAGTTCAAAGGCCTTAATTCTTTGGCGCTCAACCTTTCTTGTGGTCCAACTTTCACAGCCATACATTGCAACTGGGAAGACCATAGTCTTGACTATATGCACTTTTGTTGGGAGAGTGATGTCTCTGCTTCCAGTGAAATTAGGCAGCTCTAAAGTTAGTGTTGATTGCCTTGAGCTCAATTCTACATAGTAGAACTGGATGTCACCAGTCTATGGATGGCACCCCACTTCAGAGTTCTAAATGAACTCTTCCCACAATAATATTATCCAGATGTTGAAGCATAGGTGACAACTAGAGGCTTAGTTATCAGAGGGAACTTCAACAAACTGAAATTGCATAAAAAATGTCACATTATAAAATGACAACCGGAGTCAAGGTTGTCCATGTGTAGTTGCATCCTGATGTGAATACCTAAATCACATGTTACATTTCACAATACATTTTTGTCATTTATTCCCCTAATTACTCCTGCAGATGCCTGATTTATGGGACACAAGGGACAATTATAGTATCATAGTGGTATCTTTCTTGAACCCTACTTTTATTAAGATGCTTCCCACAAAAGGATGACTCTCAGTGTATTTTGAAGCAAACAACCAAGCCTTGGTTAATAAAAACTACTATTCCTGAAAACAAGGATCTTTGAGATTCTGTCTTTGTCTCTGTTTCACGCAAGTCCTTGCTTCCTCTTCTCTTTCTCTTTAAATAAATAAATAAGGTGGCCATTTGATTCTTTATAAATAAAATAGAGTCAAATAAAAATGCTACTCTACCATAAATTCAGATGGATATTATTTGTAGGCCTTGAATTCTTAACATTTATTAATAAATATTTTATGAGGCTCCACCACTACTTCTCTTTAAATGTACAATAAACTGGAATAATAATTAATTTGTTGCATGCATAAAAGAAATAAAGGGAGAGAAAGGCTAATTCAAAAGACAGAGGATAGGTTGGGGATATTCAAATGCATCATGAAATATATATGTATGTAAAATCTTTGTGGAGGCAAAAAGTTTAGAGCAAACTTCAAATAACCTTCCAGAAACCAATAAGAAAAATGCAGAGTCTTGGAGAACCTTCTTTTTCTTTCCATTTCCTGAAAGTAAAGATGCCCTTCAGACAAGCTGGCTCAGGAATTCTGGGAGTTGAAGTCCATGAGTCATAAAAGAGCCGAGGTTACCTACCCCTGAGCTAGGGCAAACAGCCAGAAGACTAGTGGAGTGCACCCATGAACACCAACTAAAAATCAGAAGACAGGATGAAAACTCCTTAATTGTGCAACACGTGGAGAGATTTCACCATAGGTTCAAGTGGGAAACTGTGAGCATCCTAGACCATGCCTAGCCCAATAATGCTAGAGAATTTCTGGAAGCCTGGCACTCAGACAAGTTGGCAATCAACAGGCCCCTAGAGGTAAACATAATCTATATACAACTCAAAATAGAGACAGTGGCAAAGCTCAAAAGAAAATAAAAGGATCCAAATACTTCCTTGCCAGTAATCAACACCCAGAGAAGTAGAGATTAACAAGATTAACCCTAGATCAACAATCAAGCAGTAAAAAAAAAATACACAATCAAGGAACTACAAGCTATCCAACAGTAAGCAACAGCCTACTCAACGAACCACAAAGAACACTCCCACCAACCCTGACGGGACAAGCCACTTATATAAACAGAGAACAAACAAGCTTAGAGAGCACTAAGGACCCCACAAGCTGAGCTTTTGGGGACTTTACGTTCATATCAATCTGGTCTTCATGGACAGCAAAATGAAAATGGTTTGCTGCTGCCTTCTTCTGGGAATTTTCTCTTCTCTTCTTCTTCTTTCCTCTCCAGCTTAGTATACAATTACTGGAGAGCCGGGTAATCCTCTTGTGCAAGTGATAACCCAGCCGAATCCTGCTTAAATTTCCATAAGATCGGTCCAGATCACTTAATGCTGCAGCCTGCCACGACAAGGGATTCATGCAGCTTTCTACGATCCAGGAGACTTATTCTGTTGTTGCTTTGATTTATTTATTTATTTTTTCCTTGAAAAGAGGCCTTCATTCCTGCTAGCTATAAAGCACCCATTATTTGCACTAAATTAACTTATTCTCCCTTTGCAAAAAAAAAAAAAAAGGTAAAAGTAACTGAGGAAAAAGTGTGACTGATGAACATGATAATTACCTTCTTCCTGAGTATTTCTGCTTCAGTCTTTGAGGTAACGAAGCAAATCCTGGCAGTTCATTAAATGGTAGGGAGGGATAGGCTGCAATTCATTGTCTTGAATACAGATTAGAAAACTCAAGACAAATCCTAAATGAAGAATTAAGAGAAAAATGAGTGGAGTGCTCAAAGACAACATTTTAGGAAAATAGTATTTTAAGAGGCTAACGTACAAATACTCTTGGATGCAGATTCACACAGGTGTCTTTATTGTTATTTATTTCTTTATTTCTCTATACTCAAGGGAAACAAATCTTCATGACTCCCAAGCTCCATAAATCCTACAACAGGTTTTAGCAGATTTAAAGGAAATCTACAGCTTAGAAAGCGATGGGAAATTTATCTTGATTGCCTCAAATCACTGGTGCAAAAGTGCCAAGGGTGAAGGGATAATGCTCCCATTTTTAAAGTGCCAGTCTGAAGACTGAGATGCATATTAAACAGATAAATGAAATGTCCTGTTAGGCAAGGGTGTAGAGCCTACATTGGGTAATATCAAATTCATCAGGCAGATAAATTTCATCACATGGTAATGGAGGAACATTAAATTCTGAAAATGTTGTCAAAGCTTCACTTTTCACCACCTTGGTGCTTGTTTGTAACCTGCTTTGTGAATAGGAATGGCTTATTTTAAGCTTGATGTAGCTGCTGGAGCTATAAGAACCAGTATTGTGTTGACTTTTGCTTCCAGTTCTAACTATTGTACCATCAGTTTTAATGTGCCTGGCTTAGATAAATAATCCTTCAACCCAATGGAAGCCAATCTTTTGAAGATCCTTGTTTAGAGTACCAGTTCTGTCGTCTTCTTCTCAAAAATAATTGTTGAACTTAGAGGTACAACCTTTAAACTAAAAGTCGAAGCATATTGCATAAATGTTGAAATTAAAAACTAAATTTGGAAGGTTTCCTTAATATAGGCCTTAGGAAAACTCTTGGGGGTCAGTGGGAAGGGGAAATCATGTAAAATTTCCAGGTTGCATACTTTCCTTCAGATGGTCTGATTTTGCAATTTCATCTGTCCAACATCTAGTGTCAAAACAATTTGTTTGGAATTGGGTATCTACATTCTATCACAGTTCTCTTCAACAGTTAATAGAAACAATTTCAGAAGGTGCCAGTGTGAGATAATTAGTCTTGAACTAAAACATAAAGTAGTTCATCCAATAAAAATGTGGTGAGTTTATATGCAAGGTGAAGAGTAGTTTAGATCACTTAACAAACAGCAATAAGAATGATCTGATTATTGTGATAAATTAACAAAATTGCATTGCAACATTACAAATTTTAGACTTCAGGTCTTTCCTATTTAATGGGCTGGTGGGCAGTTATTTATAAGACCACTGAGGTAGCAAATTCAATATCTTGTAATACTAAATAGATGCGAAAAGATTTCTGCTATTAAAACTATTCAAGACAAATTGCTACAGGTAGAGAGAGACATTTGCTCAGTGGTGGATAAATGATGGACTCTTTCTAAATTCCTCAAGTGTGTAAGTGCAAGAGCCAAGAGGACACAAAGAAATTCATATGGGAAGAGTTTAAAACTATATATTTATATAGAAACATCTCTCTAGGGGAAATGTGTTATTTCTACTTCACTAGGAATGGACTTCACTGTAAATCATTGATGGGATCCACAGTTCCTTTTCGCAGAAAAGGAAGATTTATGTAAATTCTTTGTTCTGTCCTCATTACACGATTGCCTAATTTATTGAGGCCTTGCCTTCCTTAAAAGGAAAAGGAGAAGTTTAACATGTTCCCAACCAAAAAAAGATTGCCCACCCTCAACTTAAATACAGGATTGTTCTGTAAGCTAGTTTTAAGAATCTCAAGTAAAAGAAAATTTTTGATTTCTAAGTTTTTAATCGATAGCATTGACATTTTAATTACCAGTTAAATGGCTGAAAGGTACAATGGAAGGATTTGGTTTGATGTTGCAATGAATATAAAAAAAAAAAATAAAACATGGTATTAAATCGATGCCCTTATTTTAAAAACCTGTAGTAAACTGGTCTGAGCATGGCATGCTCCCACAGGTCACACATGACCCTAGTTTAGGTACTTGGCAACCATCTCACCCTTGTAGCCAATTGCATGATCATGTGATGTGATTTACATTTATTTATTTATTTATTTATTTATTGCTGGAAATCAGCTTTTCCGGATGGTTTCAGGCAAAAAAATGCCCGTAGGAATATATTGTCTCACTTAATGAGTGGTGTCCATTTAGCAATCACCATGTTCATTTAACAACTGCTACAAAAGTCATGAAAGTATATTGTTAACATAGGTGCCTCAATGTACAATTGGCATGACTTATGGCAGAAATTCCAGGCTTCCTTACAGTCGTAAATCCAGGACTACCTGTACACCACTGAGAAGAAGAAAAAAATTACCCATTTGCTGTTAGGGAAGGTCCATAGGATGCATTCAACATAATCTATTTCCTCAAGGTAACATGGAAATATGGAAAGTTGAGAGGCTACAGACTGCTAAAAAACAGATTGTACAATAAAACATATTGTATTCACAAGCCCCTTGGACATCTTGTCACTAAGTAAATATAGGATTGCCCCCTTGTGCCCATGAAAATTTTACCAAAATCGTCTTTCCCTTTGAAAGAAAAAATAAATAAATATCCAAAACCAATTTTCTTTCCTTAAATGAGAACTAGTAGAAATAAATGGAGAGAAATTTCTCTGTCCCTTATCTGCCAACATTTCACATTGCTAAGCTCCTATTTGAAAGTCCAGAATGAGGCAAGACCAACTCATCTTTAGTATTCGGATATTTCATGGCTGCAAAAATGTGCAACGATTGGATAAAAAGAGGAATTTGTATAATTAGCCTTTCCATCTTTAAGCAGCAGCTGTGACGGCTGACAACCATTGTCCACATTCCTGTGTTGTCATACAAAGTGCCCAGAAGCGCAACAAAAAAAATCATGGTTATTGGAGGTGTCATTTCGCCTTAGAAAACATCGTATTGGAAAAGTATTGTGTTATTTAGTGGTCTATTGGATTATCAATTTCCTAGCATGCTTCATAGTTCATATCTTGTTGCTGTATTCAGTCTTCTCTTCATAATTAGTGGCAACACACAATGTAAACAACTGCATATCCAGATACACACACATCCAGTTTATTGTGTCTACTGTTCCCTACTTAACATTGAAATGACTGTCATTTGTAAGTTTTATGAGGTATTTGGGAAAGGAAGATGATGGGGAGATTTTTCACAGGTTTTTCAAACCTTCCCCCTCCCTTTTCTCTCTCATTGGGCTGTAAAGAAAGGCAAGGGAGCATAAATACATCCATGGTTTTACTAAAGGAGAAGAAGAAAAAAGAAGGAAAATTCTGGACAGCGCTCCTGAGGAATATTCTATTCATTCCAAAATGAGTCCGTTGTGTAAATGGAAAGATAAATAGGATTTGCTTGAGGTCAAACAATAAACCTCTCTAAAGATGCAGCTAAACAGCCGAATTTGTATGACTAAAATAAAGATGCAAAGACATAAAAGTGAAGCATAAGTTGTGAAATGAAGGACCATTTCTGATAGACAGCTGCTACCAAGGGGTGAACTGACTTCTTGTAACAGATTTTTAAAATACCCATTTCTGCCTACAGGAGACATTTTCTGCTGCAAACACAGATTATAACTTTTCTTCTTAGGCCATTTAAAATGACAGGAGCAAGAGAAAGAGAGAGCGTATGAACCATTTGATGATCAGACCTTCTTTACCCCTTCTCCATAGGGCTAATATGCACCAACTTTAAATGATTCATTGAGTTTTCAGTATAAAGTATATATACTTACTAGAGAGAGACTGGAACATAAAGAATAACAGGAGTTTCTGGTACAACAATCAGAAATGGCTCACTATTCATTATTTCCTTTAGTCAAGAGTGAAGGGTTATTTTTCTGTCATCCATACCACCAATGAATTTGTCTTTATGCACACATAGCAAAGACAAAGGAAAGAATGCAGCAAACTGGTATCCTAGTTTGGGACAGATTTATATTGCGTTTTGTGGGTTCTGCAGTGGTTTTCACTGTGAAAAATTCTTGTTCTACAATCTAGCTAGCTACACCTCTTCTTTCAAGGACGTTATCCCAGCCTGATCTGAAATAGTTACCTTAGATGCCTTCAAGAAGAGAGAGAGAAATTCACAGCAGAGAAGTTTAGCAATGATAATTGATTATGTGGAACTGCCGTGTTCAGAAGTACAGAATTTTGCATGCTAGTTAGCAGATGAGAAAGAATGTGCATGTTCCATAGTTTGTCCTTCGGAATCCTATAGGTCAAAGTTTTTGCTGCTGTAAGAAACAGACAGACGGATTTGAAATTCCATTATTTTAAGCCGGCAACGCTCTTCATGCATTTATGTGTTAATGTGTGTCAACCATTCTGATAGGCCAGGGCAAGGAATGAGCACAGTAGGGGCTCTAAGAATGGTGTTTATTATAGTAGGGTTAGAGTAAAAGACTTTGAGAGCCTGTTCAAGTTTTTCTGTGTCTCATAAAACTCAAGGCAGGTTTATTTTGAGTTTTTCATGTTTCTCTCATGACTATGTAATCTTTTCTGCAAATTCAGCCCTTCTCCTTTCCCCCCCTCCCAATTTATTCATACTTTCTGTATTCCCAAGGTCAGCACCATTGAATTTCAGTTTCAATTATTTCAATTTCAACTTCACATCTGTTATCACTATTTTTTTTAAAAAACTTAAACCTGTAAGATGTCTCTTTGTGTGTGTATGGTTTATGTGTTTGTCTAAAACCAGTGTCTCCATGTGATTTTAATATTTTATTATTTATTAATATTTATTAGTTTTTTTAAAAAAAACAAGTCGCCCAGAGTCACATATGTGAGATGGGCTGCTCTACAAATCCAATAAATAAAGATTTAAAGAATCTGCATTAAAGATAATATATTCCTTATCAATTGGGGAAGGGTTTTATTTCCCATCAGCTAAAAAGATGAACTGCTGCTTCTTGTTCTAATTAAATCAGATCATTATGATTTAAAAATCATCTTGTGCATAGCACATTGTCTAGCAAGTTGATCTTTTGAGGCTTTGCCTACATATTTTTGTTTTCTTTTGAGTCTCCTAGGCACTGTCTTTGTTCTATCAACATGCAGCAGTGTGATATTATTCATGTGTTCTTCATCAGAAAAAGAATGAAAGAATAAAAAACACAAATCTGACCTTGTGTGATATAGTTTTCCACTGGAATTCTAATATATCCTTTCTTCCTCTGTTGAAAAACATCTACATATCTTTCTTTTTAAAAATGTCATTGGGAACTGATTAGTTGAGGGTGCCAAATGTCAGTATTGGTAAATGGGAAATAGAGTACAGCATGGTTAATCTAAGCCAATTTCATACTGTTTGTCATGTTTCTAGATGTGACTGCATTCCATCTCATTCCTACAGAGATTTATGATTATATGTGTGTATGTGCGCCCAAAAAAATCTTATGCTCTTGTTCTGAAGTAGATTTTTTTTTGCTGAATTTTCTTAGTACATCTACATTTTAATAAATAGTTTCTTCTAATTCATGTTTCTGAATACTTTTCCTTGGTGTAGGTATTTCCCCCTCTTTGCATTCTGAATTGCATTTGCAATTTCCTGAAAAGTATGGGTTTTAGCTTCATAAGGCAATTAAGAGTTTATATATACCCCCAGTCTGAGATTAGCAGTGTATTCTTTTCGATGCTAACTATAGTGAAGGTGGGTAAGGGTCTGCTGAGTCTCAGATCTTCAAGGTGAAGAAAGGTTGTGTTTAATTCTCAGGTTCTTTCATGGCACCAAGGATATGCATACGTTCATCAAGAATGCTTCAAGAAAATGATTCATGATGTAGGAAGCTAGTTAGCAGGAGATGGTACTTAAAAGAGATAATGGCACTGAAAGGTGAAGAGAAACATCGTTTTCTGAAAGCTACCCCTCTCCCACACCCAAACAAAAAGACCTTGGAAGCTTGGTTTCCATTTATCCAGATGTTCTTTTGTTGGAAAATTACCATGGATAATTTTCACTTTAGTTTGCAACCAGCATGCTCCCAGTCAATTTCTATATCCAGAATATAGCAAGTACCTGTTCCACTCAGTTCTGCTAGGTCTCTCTCTCTCTCTCTCTCTCTCTCTCCACCTATCTTTCCACCCATCTATCCCCCTTCCAGAGAGAGAGAGAGAGAGAGAGAGAGAGAGAGAGAGAGAGAGAGAGAGAGAGAGAGAGAGAGAGAGAGCAATAATAAAAAGTTGGAAGGTAACTTGGAGGTCATCTAGTCCAACCCCCTGCTCAGGCAGGAAAACGTATACCATTTCAGACAAATGACTGTCCAGTCTCTTTTAAAAAACTTCCAGTGTTGGAGCATTCACAGCCTCTGGAGGCAGGTTGTTCCACTGATTAATTGTTCTAACTGTCAGGAAGTTTCTCCTTAGTTCTAGGTTGCTTCTCTCCTTGATTAGTTTCCATCCGTTGCTTCTTGTCCTGCCTTCATGTACTTTGGGGAATAGCTTGGCTCCCTCTTCTTTGTGGCAGCCCCTGAGATATTGGAACACTGCTATCATGTCACCCCTCGTCCTTCTCTTCATTAAACTAGACATACCCAATTCCAGCAACTGTTCCTTATATGTTTTAGCCCCCAGTCCCCTAGTCATCTTTGTTGCTCTTCTCTGTACTCTTTCTAGAGTCTCAAGATCTTTTTTTAGGTGATGGTGACCAAAACTGGATGCAGTATTCCAAGTGTGGCCTTACCAAGGCATTGTAAAGTGGTATTAACACTTCATGTGAAACCCTCTGTTAATGCAGCCTAGCACTGTGTTGGCTTTTTTGGCAGCTGCAGCACACTGCTGGCTCATATTTAAGTGCTTGTCCACTAAGACTCCCAGATCCCTCTCACAGTTACTACTATTGAACAAAGTACCACCTATACTGTACCTGTACATTTGGTTTTTCTTGCCTAAATGTAAAACCTTACTTTTTTACCATTGAAAGAGAGAGTAATGTTTGTTTATTCAACATTAGCAAAGATCAAAATTGATTAGAGTCACTTACATAGTGAAATGGCTATAAAATTGATAAGTAAATAAATAAATACCAGTTACTTAACTACAGCTGGTAAAATTGGGTGAGATGGAGAGAGACAGCCACACAGGTAACAATTTGCATGATCAATATCTGTCCAAATATCAAGAGGTGCAGAACTTTTCAGGTCTACTGGAAACAATATTGAGGAGAGTCCCAAAGAGTCTTTGGTTATTCCAGCTTTAAGCCTTTTCCGTACATAATGACAGAGTGGTAGAGATGGAAAGTGAAATGGTCTCCTCTGCTCTTCTTCAAACAAGAAAAGACTTTGGTGGACTGGAATGGTGTATCCAGCATCTATAACATTTGAATGTTGGTCATCCCATTGCCAGGTTTGTTGAGAGAGCAACCATTTAGAGAACCATGAAGAGAAACTGAGAGGTTGGCCAATGAAGTCAAGGCTAGAATAAAAGCTAATGGAAATGCAGGGGTGTAGATTTCAGCTAAGCCTTCTGAGAAGCTCTCTAATGATTAAAACTCCTCAGGAAGTGGTAAGTAATCCTTCAGCAGCGGCGTAAAATCAGAAGCCAGAAAGTTACTTGTTAGGGATAATTCAGTAGGTGGTTGAACTGAAAATATGGCACTGAGCAGAAAATTAGGTATCTGCTTTCCTCACCCAACCCCCATTTTTAGGATTCTATAAATTGTGCATGTTCCCTTGTTATTTTACACATTGCAATCATCATCCCCCCTCCCTCCCTCCCTCCCTCTCTCTCTCTCTCTCTTTCTTTCTTTCTTTCTTTCTTTCTTTCTTTCTTTCTTTCTTTCTTTCTTTCTTTCACTGATAGTAAATGTATTGCAGGTCTCAAGTCCAAATCCTGAAGATTTCTGAGAAGGTCTAGAAAAACGCCTCTCCAAAGTAGACAATAGATGACGATTAAACGTACCAGTAAGTCAGATAAGGCACTCAGTTTTGGGTTTATTCTGATGCTTCAGTTAGGTTATGATCTCTTAGCATGGTATGTAAAATGTGTCATTATAGTTTATCGTGTGGTTAAAAAAAAATCCTGGCTTAATATTATATATGGATGCAGCTAAAATACCGCATGCATTTTTTAAAAAAAAATATGCACATGATTTAATCTTAAGGGTATTTATATTGCTCACTTTGTATTGTTATTTTAAATACCTTGTGAACCGCCCTGAGTCCTACGGGAGAAGGGTGGTATATAAGTCCAATAAACATAAACATAAACACTTTATGACTGTAATGTTTCTTACTCACTTTTTCCAATTCAGTTTTTATTTCCTCACATACCTCATCCATAGTTTTTATTTTTAATGTACCAAGATCATATTTTTTGAAATGGCTGGTGATCATTATTATTATTGAATCTGCAATGAGAAAGTTCTGAGTGTCAGAAAATGTGATGGGAAATCTTTCTCTTGCTTTGATTGGCAAGCCTTTGTGACGGGGTCACCTCTTTCAAGAACCAATTCTCCATTTCATTTGTATACTTTATCCAGCTTTTTATTTGTCAGTTTGGGCTTATAGTTTCACCCATCACTTATCAGCGCTCCTCTTCTGTCTCTCTCTATTTTTTTTACTTCTACCGGGGTTGATTTCTGTGTGCCCCTGCCACCTGCTTCAACCTGATAAACTGACAGCTCAAATTGTAAATCTTGACCTATGGCTGGCCTTTCTTTGGGATATAAATGCTCCTGTTCAAATGTGTAATGATGCTTTAAGAAACATTCTGGATTCCGGTTGCCCAGCTCCGACACTATATTGTTCAGAAATCAAACCAATGACCGGGTACTGATGAATGAAAGATCACACAAATAGATGGATGCAAAGCTGAAAATAGGCTGGAAAAGTTTAACTTATGAATTACTGGGAGAAATTTACATTAATCTTCAGTCTGGTGCTTAGCACGCTTTCTGCAATACATGGCTTGACATGGAATGGGCTCGGAAATTAAGAAGAGCTGAGTCCCTAGATGAGGGATGGACTGGGAATTATGGAGATGTTGTTGTTGTTGTTGTTATTAAAAACTGTGGGCCCTTATTGAAGTTGTATTTTTATGTTCAGTGGACCATTTGGCTAAATACAATGCTATTATGGTTAAATGATATGCTCTGAATTATACTCTGTCCCACGTTAATCATGTTATTGACCCTGAAGGTATCAATGAATGTTTAACATGATTGTACCTCCCTCTCCCCCTTCTTTCCCTTGAAAATCAGATTTAATGAAATGTGGGCTGACACCTAGTACAAGCATTGTGTAGAAGTTTTTGATTTTGGCTTGGTCTGATATGTGAAGCCAGTGATAGGTTGTAAAGCATAAGTTACTGCTGAATGAGCTAGATGTGAGTCATCTCTAGATTCATACAGTGAGGTCATAGCTTGTTCATTAAGTAAAGGGGACTTGGTTTATGCAGTATTGCAAATCTAATAAACACTGTACTTCCTTAGTGCAATGAATGAATTCAGCCTGGAAAAATGAAGCAATCCTGGATTATCACTTCTTTTCTTGCTCTTTTAACCACTGAGGTGATTCCATGAAGCACGGACCTCTAAAACTAGTCACGACCTTTTGTGATAGATAAAACTTAGAAATCAAACTTCTAATGTTATCGATAGAAGAAAATATCTACGCATAGCTAATGGCTGAACTTTGGAATCTCCGATGCTCTGTGGACTTGGTTGTTTGCTTGTAGTTTGAAGTTTCATTATTTATTTCGATTTATATACCGCCCTTTTCCCGAGGGACTCAGGGCGGTTTACAGGGCAAATTAAAACAGTGCAATATATACAGGTTAAAATAAAATTAAATTAAATAGCCCCCAAATAATTAAAGTAAGTACCAAGTAGCATCATTTTTCATCATCAATGCACTGATGATGTTATCTAGTCAGGTAATGAAATGTCTGCAAACAAACAGCCATCCTCACAGAATATCAAGGAATCCACAATCTTAATATTAGTAATTAAATAAACTTGTGCTGGGGACCTCATTCTTTTAGTGTTTGGATTGGAACTCTTGTTTCCAACTTCTCTTTAAGTATGGAACCAATACATATTCCCATTTAGCTGTAAATTTTACTGTGGCTCTTGATTGAAATCATTACTACTGTAAAATAAAATGCAAAGTCACAACATTGTGGAACGATAGAAATGCTTTAAATAAATAAATATTCTGTTTTATACTAAGAGCATTTGAGTTCTAGTGTAACCTTTAGTAAAAAAACAAAACAAAAACAAAACAGCTTTATCTCCTGTTTACTTCTTCCTTTTGCTGTTCCATTAAGAATTAAAGCAACACCTGACATTAGAGTCTTTGTATTAAATAGGTTCCTAACATGGCCAATTATCCTGAATTAATTCAGCTATATCCTTGGATATTTAACTAACGTGTTCCATCCACTTGTTATCTACTATTCATTATTAAAGGAATGTAGAATTAGAACTAGTAGGAGAATGGGCCCTTATATATACATACACACTAAAATATCATTTTTGCCAGAATTTAAGGTAATTATAATCTTTTCCCTCCATACTTCTAAATTTATCCCATTGTTCATAGTAACCAATGATATTTAGGACTATATATACTGGCTCACTATAGCACAATATGAAACTGTATCAGTTAAGTGGGATTTTGGCAGAATATTTTCTATTCCATCCAGCAGCCACATTCAACATCCAGTGCTGAATTATTCCATCCACTTTGCCAATCAAAATTATTCTCACAGGAAGTCCAGGAGTTCTCCAGTTTTCCCCCTTCTAATTAATTTGTAAAATGTTGAAAACATTTATTTTCCCTAATAAATGGGAAATATTGATGGTTCATTTCTGACTGTATCTTGGGCTGGGAAGACACTGTAGTATTGCAATGAGGACAGGACTGCAACTTTTATGTGGAATAAGTTTGTGTTTGAATATTTGCTCCCAATCCATAAGTTGTAAATAAATAGGTAGAATCCCCCATATTTCTGTTTTCATGAGAAAAAGAAATGGAAAACTGTCTTGGTTCTTATTTAAAAAATAAACCCCACACCCATATGTAACTGAATATACAACTGAAAATTAATTTAGCTTTTTCCGTTAATACAGAATTTGCTCTTTTAAAAAGTAGTCCTGAGAAGATAGATGAGAATAGAACATCAACAGAAGACTGTCAAAGTTTAATTTAAACAAAAATGAATTTGAACATGCTGGGTTTGAACTTCATATATCCTGAGTGATTGATATTACAGAATTGAAAATACACAAATAACAGATTCTTCCCTTTGACTTCATGAACAGTTTTCTGGCACAAGTAATAGTCTCTCTTTCTTCTGATTTACGAAAAGGGTATTTATTTCTGAAAATATTGCATTCTCTTCCTTTTTGCAGGGTGGATAATTTCACACTGGATACTGGGGAGAAAAAAAAGGGTACAACTCAAAATGAAGAAACAAGGTTGTTTATTGTGAATCAGATCATTGTTCCATCGGATTCAACAATGTTCTCTGAGCTAATTATAGCTCATTGAGTTATTGCCAATTTTTCTTGCATAATTGAAGTTGCTGTCTTGAGGGAGCAAAAACCTCCAGGAAATTGGAGGATTGGATTTGGCACAATACCCGGTGCTGTCTCGCTAAGAGATTTACCCATTCTGTGTATGCCAGTCAATGCAATAAGCTACTGTTGGCAAGAGTTTGTTTCTCTGCCTACTTCCTGTCCATTATCTCAACCATTTTTATGGTAGCTGGTCAGACCACATTTCTGTTTAGATGTCATCATGCACTTCATCGTGCTCTTTCCTCCCCTTTTTCTTGGGGTGATGTTTATGAAGATCAGAGTCTTCCTATGCTGGATAGAGGGGAAAAAGGCATAGCATAGGAAGAAAATAAAAAATAAAAATGAAAATATATTTACAAGAAGATCTCTTCTCTATGGCCAGTTCTGATTCAAATAGCTTTATTTACATGCTATGGCGGAAGTGATTATTAATTATACCTCCTCTTGTTTCAGATGCTTTGGGAACACTGTTGCTACACTTATATGCGTGTACTTATTTACTGAAATTATTTGTAGAGTTGCCCATCTTGCCAATACTTGTAGGCATAATGCAAACATTAAAAACTTCATAGCAATAAGTAACCCATGATGCCATGGGTAAAACAATAGCTCCTGAAACAACATGCCTTATCCCCAGGAGAACTCATCTAACTTTTTTTGCCCAACTGCCTGAGGAACAGCCACGTCTTCTATTCCTTATGAAGGCTTTTATGTTAAAGCCAGATGGATCTTTGAAGGTGTTTTTCCAAGGAAGAGATGCAGCCATAAAGAAGACACAGTTCCAGAGTCCAGAAACATATCATTGTATGATGAAAGGGGTTTATAGCATGCTCTCCTTGCTGGACCTGGTGGAATGGGGTAAAATTGGGGGATTTGTGATTTCCTACAGATATCCTGATCCAATGGCATATAGGATTTAATTATGGTGATAACGTGAACATAATTGGTTTCCTTTGCAATATCATCTATAACTATTTATTTCATTCCATTTCATGCATTTGAATACTTTTTATGAGTCTCAAAGGGTTTTCTGTAAAGGTTAAGCATCACTCCTCTACAATTTCTACAATTTCACCAAATTGAATGAAATTAGAGCCGGGGTCCCCAACTTTTCAGGCACCAGGGACCAGTTCCGTGGAGAGAGGTTTTTCCATGGACCGGAGGGGGTGTGGTTTTGTGTGCTGCCTGCATCTCATGGATGGGGCTTTGCTTGTTTGTGTGGACCAGTTGCTGGCATGCCGTGGCCCTGTACCAGTCCATGGACCAGGGGTTGGGAACCACTGAACTAGAGAATTCAGGAAAATATCTTGCACAACAGAATCCAGAGTAAAATTGTTGCTGATTTTTATGGGCTCACATTTCAGGGGAAACTATAATTGTACTTTAGTTTTCTTACAGTGATCATTACATTCTGCTGTATTTTGTTGTTGTTAAAAACAATGCATTTGCATCCAGTTACGTGTGGCCAAGGTTTGTGGGCTTATTTTTATAGGCATAAGGTTTTTAAAAAGAAGGTGTCTCTAAGCCAATGCAGAGTGCCTTTCCTCCTGGCTGACAAAGTAGCTTAATTTTATGGCTTTCCCATATGTTGCAAATTCAGTATTCATTGACAGTGCCCGGTTGTCCCCCATTGTTCACTGAAATAGCTTACTGTAAAGCTCAACCCGAGAACTGTAATTAAAAAGCAACTCATTCAAAATAAGAAGCCAGGTTGAGAGAAGCAAAGAACAGCCACAATTCTGCCCATTCATCTTCTAAATAAAAATTAATCTCCCCGCTCACTAGTCGTATATCATTTTCAATTGTGACCTTGGGGCCTGGCTTTATGGTGCAGGGTAGGCGCAGGATTCTGCTACAGAAAAAAAAAAAAGCCAAGAGATAATTTCTTGAGAAAGAGAAAATGAGCTCTTCACCTTCTGCATGTCTCCTGCCACGCTACAAAATGTACTTTCAATTTTGTTATAATGATCATTGTCTTCAGCATTTTATAATTGTGTTTCAGATCTTTCAAGCTGTTAGTGGTTGCAAACCTGTTCATTAAATTGACCATCTGAGGGGGTTGGGGAATCTTGTTTTTCTAACCTAAGCACTCGATATTACATGAATTTCTCTCTCCCTTTTTTAAAATAATAATAATAATAATCAAGGCTTAATGTGGGATTTTTATGCTAAAGGGCTTAAGCTATTTATTCACAATCATCCCTTTGAATGCAAGAGGGAGATTTTGATGGAACAAAGTTAATTGTTGGCACAAAAGACTGCACAGTATTCATATTTTATTTCTTTGGGGCTGATCTCTCCCAATTTATTTCCACGATGGAAATGGTTGGGAATCCAGAAACGATGCCTATCACTAACAAAATGATGAATCCCAGTTCACTAGTTCGCTCCCTGCTCTCCACTCACCAAAGTTATGTCTTGTGCGTTTGTGTGCAGCTGTTGAGTTTTACTCATTTTGTGAGATGAATAAACCCTTTGGAGCATTGTCTGGAGTTTGGACTGCCTCGGTGCTGGCTGGTTAGAGTGCAAAGATTTGCAGGAAACTTCTATAGGTTTGCAAATTCGGACTGTAGAGAAATGCAGGGTGAAATACTTACCTCAAAAGAAGGCAGGAGTTTCATTCATGACACGCAGCCTCCACAGACTCCACAGTAAATGCTACAGGTGGGCTTTCATCTTTGGCAGATGTCCTCTCCCAGGAATATTGTAACAGGTGTTGTTGGCTAGAAAAAGGCAAATATTTTTGCAGAAATAGAAGGGAACAACACTCAATGGATGTGCAACTGTTCAACAGTCCATGAAAAGGAGTGACTACTACAGATGGTTTATTTATGGTTCTACTGGCAAGCTCCCAATTAGGCATCTTATCCAATTTGTGACCATTCCCAATGGCTCAGGCCAGTGGGGAAAAAAATAGAATACATCAAGTGCTATTTTCTCTTAAGTTTCATCTTAGGTATTTGCAAAGTCAGCCTTAGCATTTGATAAGGAAAGGCTCTAAATTGGGAGGGGGGCACAGTGGTTATTCTCCAGTTGTTGGTTCTAGGCTTGGGCTTTCTTCTCCATCCAACCCTCCATTTTTATGACTTTGAAGATGGAGACTGTTTTTCCCCCCACTAAATGCATCTAACACAGGGGTATTCAAACTTGGCCCTTTTATGACTCGTGGACTTCACCTCCTAGAATTCCTCAGCCAGCATGCCTGGCTGAGGAATTCTGGGAGTTGAATTCCACAAGTCATAAAAGGGCCAAATTTGAAGAGCCCTGATCTAACATCTCTTAAGCTAGTCTCTTGCTCTTTAGGCCTTGGTGGATTATGCAGCAACATTTTTTTTATTCTTTTTATGATCCTGCAATCCCTTGCTTAGGAGTGACTGAATGGAGCTGAGCACTTACCGGCAGGATGCCCTTCCTGATGCCTACCCAGAGTTCATAGCAGATATTTTCTCTCTGCACCCTGATAGAGATACATCTATCACTGCTGCCTAAGTTTGAACTCTCAACCTTCCAAGTGGGAGGTTCACCTTTAGGCCATCACACTGCTCAATCATACAAGACCAATATCAATCTAAGATACTATTTGGTTTCTGGATATGGAATAGAAGAAGACACTCCATTGCCTCTGCTTTCAGAAGCAATGTGTTTTTGTGTAGCCTAGGTCACAGACTACAACAGGTAAGATCAAAGGGCTGGACCAAGCTTTTTCTGCGCTTTCATTCTAGTGGAATGGTAGATTTCTACCAAGAGAAATCAGCACCATTTGTCCACATTCTTGCTCTCTTCTCAAAGATAG
The DNA here is from genome assembly GCF_947247035.1 of Vipera ursinii. NCBI lineage: Eukaryota > Metazoa > Chordata > Lepidosauria > Squamata > Viperidae > Vipera > Vipera ursinii. The sequence goes on from NC_139520.1 coordinate 11,454,692, forward strand.
AAGTGAACCTGGAAGAAAGAAACGAAAGGTGAGAAAATGTATGAGTGAGGCAGATAAGACACTATAAAAAGCTTTGTTTGAAACAGTGTAGCATAATGCACACTATGTACAGTTTGGTAAGTGGACGCCAAACATCACTGCCAGGGGAAGGGCATGTCTTCTTTTTCACCAGACAATTTTGTCTTCAGCAACCTCCTTAGCTTTCCCTATTCCATTAATTCCTAAAGAAAGACCAAAAACAGTACTTCCAAGGGGCCTTTTCAGTAGCAACATCACAGTATTCCCCAGGGGTAGGATCATGTCTTTGAGAATTTGTTGGACAATTTCTGTCTCTCCTATAGGAATTTGAAGAAGTTGACCTTCGTGCTTCTTTGTTTACTGAGAAAGTAGTGAAGAATCTTGGAAAGTCATCAGTATCCAGGTCTTTCTCTCATCATCTTCCAGGCTGGCATCAGAGCTCAAAAAGCAGTAATATGTCACTTGCTTATCTACTGGGTCAAGCAGAATAGGAAAAAAAAAAGAGAGGCTTCTGTGGCTTTGGAAATCAAGTTTAGAGTTTCATATAATAAGGCTGAAGGCCAGAGTTTGGCTATCATGTCCTGAGAGACAAAAGTAATTCATTTTTTTTGTTCCCCAAATATATTATTTTCCTCTCTTGATAATCCTAAATAAATCCTCTTCTCTTTTTGAAGACATGTGTCAAGCTAAGAATGGAAACATAAGACCCCCTTTGGTAATCATTTGTAATCTGAGCTTTTAAAAGCAGAGAACAATTGGATACCCTAAAGAGAGAGCTTGAGAATTGATGCTGATATTGATCAGTTATTTCTGGATAACGTGCTGATCCATCAATACTAATAAAAGGCGGGTGAAGATTGATCGGAGACTAGATGACAAAGGAACAAGGAAGACATGCATGCAGATCCATTTTTAATTTCAGAGGTATTTTAATCCATTATCATGTCAGCATGTGATATGTTTATGGGGGCGAAGAAGACTTGATGGTGGGAATGCTATTTGGATTAATAGTTTGTTCAGGCATCCTCAGGAAAATGAATTGATTTGTGCTCTTAGAAATAGTTCAGGCCTTCATAAGAAACAACCAGAAAATATAGATAGTCCTTGATTTACAACAGTTCTTTAAGTGACCGTTTGAAGTTACAATGGCACTGCAAAAAAGAGATCTATGAACATTTTTCACACTTACAACCGTTGTGGTATCCCCATGGTCACATGATCAAAATTCAGACGCTTGGCAACTGGCATGCATGGATGACTGTTGCAGTGTCCCAAAGTCCCATTATGACCTTTTGAGACCTTCTGACAAGCAAAATCAATGGAGAAACTAGAGTCATTTAACAAAGTCTTATAACAGGGGTCTTCAAACCCGGCCTTTTTATGACTCGTGGACTTCAACTCCCAGAATTCCTCAGCCAGGCATGCTGGCTGAGGAATTCTGGGAGTTGAAGTCCACGAGTCATAAAAGGGCCGAGTTTGAAGACCTCTGTCTTATAAACTTAACACCTTCAGTGATTCGCTTACCCAGTGAGGGCAAGAAAAGTTGTAAAATGGGGCAAAACTCACTTAACAAATTTTGGGCTCACTTGTGGTCATAAGTCAAGGACCACCAGTAGCATCGTTTGGAACGATTGGAGCAGAGAGTTTCTCTTCTGGATACTGTAGCTGATAAATGCGGCATGGTTTTATTCAGTAATTAAAGTCTTCTTTAGTTCTTTCACAAACATAAATGGCAGTGTCTCCCAGGTTTAGTAGCACTATATGGTTGACTGTTACTTTTGGTCCCTCAACCACAAACAGCTTTTAGTCAAGAAATGCTTTTAGTACTGTTTCTAGTTAAGTCAATTAAAAAAAAACTTACAGATAACCTTCTCTATGTCCCTTATTTCCTAATAAAGGTATTTAGTATTGTAGTACAACAGAGCACTTTTAAGTATGTTTACTCAAAAGTAAATTCAAATAAGCTTTCTTTCAATCATTTGGACTATAGAACAAATGTAAAAAAACGGAATGCTTCATGAAAGCTGCCCTTTTATTGTGCTCAGTCTGGAAAAAGGGAATAAAAAGCAAAAAATATAGTTAATTAATAGGCTGGAGCATTTCCTTACATACTTTTTGAAGGCTGCAATCTTGCACATTCTTGCTTAAGTCCCCAAGCAGTTGCTTTCAGCAGAAAAACAATTGTTACAAATAATCCCTTATATTTATAAAAATGTACAAAACTCTATTGATGGGGTTTCCTCAGGGAGGGGTTGTGCGATAGTTTAATGTGTGTGTGAAGACTGCATCTGTATTTGGCAATTGGAAGAGTGCTATTATTACCCTACATAAAAGGAAAAAGTATCAAAAGGGAATGCGAGAACTATAGGAATATTAATTTGCCAGCTTCCTGGGGGAATTCTGATCATAAGGGTACAAGAAGCGACAAAGGACAAAATTTGCAAAGCATGGTGTGGCTGTGTTCTGGGTACCCCCTCTGTGAGAGGGACCTTGGAGTCCTAGTGGACGGTCACTTGACTATGAGCCAGCAGTGTGCAGGAGCAGCCAAAAAAGCTAATACAATCCTGGGTTGTATAAACACAGGCATAGAAAATCAAGATCACGTGAAGTATTAGTACCGATTTATAAAACCCTAGTAAGACCACACCTGGAATACTGCAACCAACCTTGGTCACCATACTATAAAAAAGATCTTGAGACCTTGGAGAAAATTCAGAGAAGAGCAACTAAGATGATAAGGCCTGAAGGCTAAAATGTGAAGAACGGCTGCAGGACTTGGGTTTGGCTAGTCTAAAGAAAAGTAGAAACAGGAGTGACATGATAGCGATATTCCAGTATTTGAGGGTCTGCAACAAAGATGAGGGGGTCATCCTATTCTCCAAAGCACCAGAGAGCAGGACAAGAAACAATGGTTGGAAACTAATCAAGGAGAGAAGCAACCTTGAATTAAAAAGAAACTTCCTAACAGTGAGGGCAATTAACTAGTGGAATGGATTGCCTTCAGAAATCGTGGGCGCTCCATCACTGGAGAATTTTAAGAACAGGCTAGACAGTCACTTGTCTGAAATGGTATAGGTTCTCCTGCTTGAGCAGGGGCTGGACTAGAAGACCTCCAAGGTCCCTTCCTGCTCTATTCTATTCTTCAGCTCACTAAGAAATATACAGAGGTGAGAAGTTTTATTGAATGCTTGATGAATTAGAAAAAGTGTATGGTAACGCAAAAAAAAAGGTCTGTGAAATTATGGAATGTTTTGTGTAAATATGGAATTGAAGGTTGATTACCAAAAGAACTGCCTAAGAAGGAAGTATAATGAATATATGGATACAAGTTTAAGGAATACACACTTATGCAGATTTTGGAGAAACAGTTTTGTGTAGTTTTTAAGGTATGGGTCTTAACCAGAAGACTGTGATTTCTAGTTCTGACTTAGACACAAAGCCAGCTGGGTGACCTTGGGCCACTCATTGGGCCAGACCTTGGGCCAGACCTTGGGCCAGTCATTCTCTGTCGGCCATGTTATCAAATTCAACATCAAATTAATTTCTTCAGTGTCACCATCTATAATAACACCCAATAAAAATAATTGTGGAGTAAACTTTATCTTTCTCTTAAAAATCTTTTGAATGTTCCACCAAATTTTAATCCAAACAGCTTTTATATTTCTACAAGTCCACTATAATCTTTAATACAATTACTATTAAAAACGAATGGATACTAGATGAAAGTTGTCACTTCATCAGTAATTTGACTGTTCTTCATATGCTTGTAGGATAGCTAATTCTTAACATTTTACTGAGATACTGTAGTTCAGTTCCTTTTTTTTCTTGTCCTCTTCTGGGTTTTATATGAATTTCTTCTAACCCTAATGCACCCTTTTGTCTTTCTTTCTTTCTTTCTTTCTTTCTTTCTTTCTTTCTTTCTTTCTTTCTTTCTTTCTTTCTTTCTTTCTTTCTTTCTTTCTTTCTTTCTTTCTGCCTGGCTGAGGAATTCTAGGAGTTGAAGTCCACAAGTCATAAAAGGGCCAAGTTTGAAGACCCCTGCTCTTGATGGATGAGTGTCACGAGTTAGTTGACTAGATCCATATTCCACATTATGGTTGAGTCATCTATGTTTATCTGAATTCACCATCCACAATGGGTAGTTTAACACAAGCTAAACCAAAGTTAAATAAACTGCATTTCATCTTGAACTTTAATACAATGCATGAACCCAATGAAAAGCTTATTCAAAATCAATTTTGGAAGATCATAATAAAGCAAACAGTTGAGCTATTCTATTCTTGATAATTAAATAGCAGATTTTCATTATTAAGTTTAATTCTTACTAAGGGAGCTTGTAAGATGGTTATTCATTTACTTACTAAATTTAGATGGACGCCTAGCTCATGAATGTGACTCCTGGTGGCTGACAATTAAAACAGTTAAAAACAATAAACATGACCAAAATTAAAAACATCAAATACCCAAGAACATTCATTAACACTCAGACTATGAAATAGATTCACCCATACTGTCAGTGGTTAGTATAATGGATTACACCAGGAAAGAATAATAAGAGCAGATAAAAAGAAACTAATTCAAAAAGAAATTAATTCAGAAATAGTTTACACAGGGGGGAAAAAGGAAAAGAGAAAAAAAGATAGGAAGCGTCAATGAGAAGTAGTACAGCAAACAAATAATTACTAAAAAAAACAACAACCCTCAAATGAACATGCGAAACATGGTGTGTTGTTTCACACCAAGTTTGTTTTGCATATTTTGCAGTTTTAAGCTGCTGTTTTATTTGGATTATTATACTTTTAGTTTTGTATAATGTTGTAGCTTTTTAAAGTGTCTATAAGTCACCTTGGAAACTTTTGTTCTGAAGAACAACATATTTACAAATAAATAAGCCCTCTTGGTAGATAGTTCCTGTCACTGATTATAATTGGGCTCCAGCTTTAATCAGCAACTTTTTGCATGTGGCAACTGAGTTCATTAAATTAGCCATACAAGTTAGTTGTTACTGAATTAGGTTGTGGGAAGAAGAGGGGAAAAAATGTAATTAATTGTAGCCTGCCATTCCAAAGAGAACAAAAAAATGACAAAAAGTCCTTCATTAGGTGTCAGGTAACATCTTTTTTCTTTTTTTACTTGAGGGGAATTTAGAAACTGAAATAAGACAAGGGCACCAAATCCTCCCCGTTATATTGTGTGTGTGTGTGTGTGTGTGTGTGTGTGTGTGTGGTGTGTGTGTGTAGGGATCATGGGAATCATCTTGGATAAAAAGTATGAACTTTTTTTAAAAGTGTAGCATCAGGCTGGCATACAGGAACACACCATGTCACACAAGGCAGGGGAAGAATGGGTTGAGATTTTGGATGCCAGCTTTGCCTACCTGTCTCTTCATTTTATTTATTTTATTTTATTTATTTTATTATATTTATATACCGCCCTTCTCCCGAAGGACTCAGGGCGGTGAACAGGGCACATATAAATAGAGAATACAAAAATTAAAAAGGATTAAATAATAGCCCAGATAAAGACAATAACAATGTAAAAAACCCCATTAAAAAACCTAACATCCCCCATCAGGCCAGGCCAGCTTGTTCAAATAAATGGGTCTTCAGACCGCGTTGGGAGGAGCGAAGGTCCGGTGCCATCCGGAGCTCGACCGGCAGCTGGTTCCATAAAGCCGGAGCGCCCACAGAGAAGGCCCTCCCCCTGGGGGCCACCAGCCGACATTCTCTGACTGGAGGCACCCTGAGGAGGCCTATTCTCCACAAGCAGATTCCCTCACAAAGATGTTTTCCTTTGTGCCTTCTCTTTTGCCCCTCCCCCAACAGACGGTCAGTTTGGATGGACATCCATGTGATCATATAAGTAGCAATTAAGGGCCAAAGGCAGAGAGCCCCAAACAGTTAGAATTAACCAATTGCCATCTTGCTCTGTCCTCCAATTCAGTTGTGTTACTCCATATGAGGGTGAAGTTTGTATACTGTGTATGATTTTACATTATAATTACAGTGTTAGGCGGTACATCTATGGCATCAGGAATGTCTCTGCTCTTTGGGAATAACTTTTGCCCACCCAGCCACACCCTGAACAGACATCAAAGAACAACAAAAATGTGTATCATTTAATCATAGAAACACATAGTAAGTGTTTGGGGAGGAGATGTAGAACTACATGAACCTACGTCTTTCATCTTCTGAAGGACAATTGTAGTGTTGAAACGGACTATAGAGGTTACAGAATCCAATACTTTGCTCCATGCAAGATGCCTTAGAACTGTTAGAAGATTATCTGTTAGAACAAGGGTGTCAAACTGGCAGTCCATAAGCCGGATGCATCACTGGCGGGCCATGCCCACCTCGGCTCCGCCAAGGCAAAAAAAGTCACAATACATCATAATACATCACACGATGCAATTGAGTTTGACACCCTTGTGTTAGAGCAGGGGTGTCAAACTGCTGGCCTGCGGGCCAGATGTTTCATGCCCAAACTGTGCCCACCACATTGCCAACAATGGAAAAAAAGTCGCGATACATCACGACATGTCACATGATGTTGCGAGTTTGACACCCTTGTGTTAGAGGAATAACAGCTCAGAGAGGCTAAATGGTCCATTTGAGAGATTGTATTAGATCCTGTTCAACTTTGCAGCTTATTTTAACACCTAGTTAGTTTTATATGTTCACATGTTATGGAATGTAGTAGTTTGGACTCCACGAGGGGGTGGGTTGCATTCCAGAGAAGTAAGAGGCAGCTTAGTTCAGACAGTTTTGTGCAAGAAAGTGGGTGAAGACAGTCCCTCCCTAATAGTTCTCTTGATATAGATGGTATAGTGCAGGGGTAGGCAACCTTGGCTCTTTTATGACTTGTGGACTTCAACTCCCAAAATTCCTGAGCCAGCATGGATCAGCTTGGAAACCTCTCCCTTTCCCCTCAGCGTGGCTGGCTCAGGAATTCTGGAAGTTGAAGTCCACGAGTCATAAGGTTGCCTATGCCTGTGATTCAGTTTGGCAAGATTCTGTCTATAGGTGTAAAATGAGGACCCAGATTGTTGGGGGCAATTAAGCTGACTTTGTAATAATGCCGCTTGGGGTGTGTGTGAAAGCCCTAATAAGCAGGCATATACATAGAATGAAGGCTACTGCTAAGCTTGTAAGCCGCCCTGAGTCTTCGGAGAAGGGCGGGATATAAATGGAATTAAAATAAAAAAAATAAATAAAATAAAAACCTACAGAAGGAATCTCTTTGAAATACTGTCTTTTTTGGTTATTGGGCCTGTCATACATTCAGGCCCATTCCTGTGGATTTACTTGGAAGAATTCCTATTTGATTCTCTTTTAGTGAATATCTTGGCTTGGAATCTATCCAAACACAGCTTTTGTAGAAAGCCAAAGATAATGCTAGATAAAGAACAAGTAAGATCAGATGTTTTCAAAGGGAGAACTTATTTTTTTTTAATTGGAATTCACTCTTTGTACTTATTTCTAGCTCTTAAGCTCAGCTGGTATTGAAGATACAATGATCAAATTGTTAAAATTGCACTGAACTAGATGAGTGTAATTATAATTGCATGCTCCAATCCATAGGTTCAAGAGGGACAAAATGCCCTTGGTGACTTGCTGCTAACCTTCAGAGATAATGTTCTTGATAAAGGGGGGAAAAAACTTTTTAGAGCATCTTTCACAACCCTAAAAGAAGAGAAACGTATATAGTCGACCGATATATGTTCTAAGAAGCATTTTGAATTTTGCAGATAACAATAAACAAATACACTGTTGGCACTTAATTCATACCACAGGACATAGGTTCAGCATAAAAATGCTGTTTTGTATTTCATGTTCAGTAGCCTAATTGCAGGGGAAAATAAAAATGGTAACACAGAGCTTTAAAATTAAATCTATACTGGTTTTGGACAGCTTTTACTGAAAGACACACCCAGGCCATGCCTGCAAACTCAGCTGAAGTGTTTTCTGCTAATCTGGGTAGTCTACTTACTCCAAATATGCAAACCAGCTACCCATAAATTCAGAGTGGCCCCCATATTGTCGCGAGAGGATTAGCTGCGTTCCAGAAAATAGCAGATGCACACACCACATAGCAGACCCTTTTACTCGCCTGATGATCCAAGATCTCCATAGAGCCAAGGACCTAATTATATTCCTGCTTTGCCAAAAAAAAAAAAGAAAAAAGAAAAAGAAAATAAAGTATTCCATATTTTTTCTCCTATCGTTCTCATTCAGACTAACAGAGGGACTTACATTTGCAGGAGCAAAACAGTCAATTCAATTGCTTATTTAGTCTTAGCTCTCTGTATTTAGCTTTGTGGAGCTTCTCTAGAAAAAAAAAGGTTTATGCTTGGGCTGCTAAGCCCCCCCCTCCCCAACCGTCATATTAAGAAATGGTCAAGATATGTTCTACCTATCTGTGCCCCGTTTTTTCCATAGTGCATTTTTTTTCTTTAGCATCTTTAGCAGAATCTAGGCCACTGTTAGGAAGAATAGACACAATTACAATGTATGGATAACTGGCACAGAATTCCATCCCTGGTTGATGAGTGGAAAGCAGAGGAGGTACAATTGGTGGACACTTCAGAAGTGGCACCATGTGTCATCAGTGGGACAATAAAAGCAAGATGACCAATGAGTCCGGAGCATGGATAAAGCAGAAGAGGAGAAAGTGACAGCAAGAAAGGAAACTTTGCCCAGGGTTCTCTCAAATTTGGCAGCTCCCTTGATCTTAATCTTGAAGTGAGGAAGAAAGCTCCAGCAGTCTAGGAATTGGGAACTCTTTCTAGCTAATTTAAATGATTCCAAATGAGATATACTTAAATGAGAACATTCTGCAGATAAAAGCCTTCTACCTTTTTGTAGGAAGGAAGACTTGTTTGCTTACAAGGGTGCTGCTTGGTCATGAAACTCAATTCTGGAGCATGCAGATGTGAATCTCAGTGTCCCATATGTTTTGGTTGGATGTTCCAAACTGAACATCTTAAGACCATGTGACTTAACATTATTCTTCTTGATTATTCTTCTTGTTTAAAATAATCATTTACAACAGTGGTTGTCAATCTTTTGTTCATCATGAACTCCCTTTAAATACCTTTTGTGCTCATGGGTCATGGCCATGGAACACCAAGACTGAACTCAAGATTTAAATCATTTCTTCAAGCCTTTGCGGATCCCCCTGTGGCAACATTGTGGGCTCCCAGCAGACCATGGACTACAAGTTGAGAATCACTGATTTACAAGACATGACTATCTGTCTTATGTATGCAAATTTTGTGGCTATAATTCATTGGGTGTGCCCATTTCCACTCAATCCAGGATTTAGTATATTCCTCCCCATTATCAGATTTAAACTGACTTCTAGATGAACTTTTAATTCTAACTGAGACAATCAAGATCACCGGGGTATATGTAAAATGGTGTGATGTCCTTTGTAGAATCATCCATTTTATAGCCTAAATATACAACATAAAACTAGCCTGAATTATTGGGGAAGAAAATGCATCCAAGATTTAATCAATAACTATATTTCAATTTAGGTACCTCATTTGAAGTGAGAAAAAAATGTGCACTTTCAGCCAAGAGAATTTGTCTTCAATGTTTTTATATAATGGAAAGAGAAAAGGTAGAAACATTTTCTCTAAAATATCTAGGCCAAGTGTGTTGGAATTTCTGTAGCTCAAGAGCTGTAGCAATACCTTTTTAATGAACAAATTTCTTTGCACAGTCTCCAGTGTTGTTTTGAATGTTGTTAGAGGGGAACTCTAGTGACATCTTTCAGTTTCCATGGACAGTTTGGAACTGTTGACCTGTGGAAACCTGCCCCAATAACGACGACCCAGTGACCTTGAGGGCCAAGTGACAATTTGAACCAATGTTTCCTCAATTTACTTTAATAATTTAGACATTTGCTTATCATATTAACATTGTGCTTGCTTATTACTTTCAGTTGACCTTCTTTATGAGCTGTAACGCTTAAGATTTGCCATTTGTAACTTTTATTTACACAAATTCATACTGATAATGTACCTTTGTAAAGAATATATCTTGCTTCTTTTCTGCAAATTTCCCTCTGTTCTCATCAAGCTAAAAAAAATCCTAATCAAAGAACTATCAAAGCTGCATTCACCTCCAACACTAGCAGGGCAGGTTACTGCATATAAACAGGGACTAAACCACACACTCACTCGTACTGATGATGTTACCTAATTAGATAATGAAACATCTGCAAGCAAACATCCAAACTTAGAGCACCAAGGACTCCATACTCATCTGTTCCCGAAACATCACAAACATCTTCTTATACTGAAAAATTGGGCCAGGAATCATTTTGAGTTAGATGAGAAAGTTAAGTATATTTCCATCCTGCATGCTACACTTACCCAGTTCAGTGTTTTGTTTTGTTTTTAAATAGAATTGAATGAGAGCTTATCTTACTTTGTGGCTCAAAGATGTTTTTTTTTTCCAAATGGCAACTGGACTTTGTTTGCTTATGCTTGAAGATGTTTCACTTCTCATCCAAGAAGCTTCTTCAGTTCTTCAGCTTTTTCATGAACTAAGAAGCTTCTTGGATGAGAAGCATAATGTCTTCAACCAAAAACAAAGAAATCCAGTTGCCTTTTGAAAAAGCATCTTTGGGACAACCATGAACTGGATGACTGAGAATCTCCATAGACATTTATGGCTACTGTTCATCCTGCCACAAGTGCGATTAGATTAAATATACTCGTATGTAGTCCAATATATTCATATGGACTCTAGGTTTCAAACAAATTCCAGCAAACTATTTTTTACTATGGAAGGGGGATATGGGAACTCACATGTACATATGAGACTGAGCCATAAAGCTAGTCCAGATATTTGAATGTTATTCTATGTTATACAGTCTTCTATTTTTCCAACTTAATTGCTAATAGAATGTCCTCATGTATGTACTGGCCCTTGACTAACATATAAATGTCTCTAGTGCATTGTCTGCATTAGCAAAGAATAAAGAAAGTTAAAATCATTTGACAGCACCGGGTTGATGAAATCTGCTCTAGAGGCTTTTTCAAGGGTTTAACTGGCATTTTTTTTAAAATAATACTTGCAAATCTCCAACATATATTTTCACAATTAAGAAAAAAGTTCATACTCTGAGACTAATCTTTGCAATTGTTTGTTGCTCCCACATTATTACTACTTTAAAAAAAAAACCTGGCAGTTTTTGAGCACTTTCACTACTTTGGTGTAACTCAAGTCTTCTCCTCTAATTTCTTCTAAAGGAGGTTTTTATGAAATTGTTTTATTTCTTTTTTATTTTTCCTTCCATTTTTGCAATCCTAACAGTTAAAGGAAATGGATAAAATTACTGTGTAAATAGTTGTTTTCAATCATTTCATCTATTTTTATACATTTCTTCATTAGATTTTTTTTCCTGAATCCCAATAAACTCTTCCCCACCCCCGCACTGCATTAAGATTTCTCTATTACCGGTAATATTGCCAATATAGTGGCTAATGGTGTATTACACATTTATAGGCAAAATGTATACAGTGAAGAAACTGTCTGAGCTTTATGGGAAAATATTTGGGAGAAAATTAAGGAGTTGCCTAACTTCCCATCCTTGTGTGCTGTCCTAAAACTCCTCTAGTTCATTATAAGGAATCTGAAATTAGTTTACATTGAATGGACAATATTTTTTCCTGCTTCAAGTAGAACCATCTCTGCTTGTGTGAAAAGCTAACTTTTCTGATTTCTTGATAAATCCAAGAGGCAGAGAAAGTAGAATTTGAAAATATTTTTTTTTCAGGAGACTTAGTATGAACATAGAAAGAGGACATCCAACGAAAACGGGAGGTGCACAAGATGCTGAACTATAAATCTGTTAGTAAAATAGTATAGTATATAATAGCATAACCAGTATTTCTCAACCTTGGTAACTTTAAGCTATGTGGACTTCAACTCCCAGAATTCCCCAGCCATTTTTTTCCCATAGTGCATGCAAGTATGGTATGCAGTAAGCTTTCCCACTGAAACAGTACCTATTTATCTACTCACATTTGCATGCTTTCTATCTGCTAGGTTGGCAGGAGCTAGGGAAAGAATGGGTGCTCACCTCATTACATGGATCTTGGGTTTTGAACCTGGGCAGTCAGCTTTCCAGCTGAGAAGCTCAGCGTCTTAAAGGCTGAGCCATCATGCTGCCCCTTAAAGGTGTTAGCTAAGCTTAATATTGTGGTACTCCTGAGATTTTTTTCATATCCCAAAGATTAATAGCTGGGAGGGATTTATCTATTTTTTTGTAATTCCTGGTCCCTCCAGTCTACTTTGTCTACATAAAATAATTAATTAGGTCACTTTCCTCTGAGAGAGTTTTCAACCATAGGGATTCATCATGCCAAAGTAGAAGGACTGGGAGAAATTTAGCAGCCTCTTCTCTGTATTATGGTCACTTAGTTGCGTTGTGAAGAAAAGCCACAGGGAAAATTAATTGAGCAAACTTGCTGGTTGAAATACTCAGAAGATCCTCTGCATGCCTGGAGTTTGTCAGCACAATTTGGTCCCTGCCTCCCCACCGTATCTCTCCAAATCTGTCAAAATGCTTATTCAATTAGATCACAGGTGTCAAACTCATCACATCACGTGATGTGTTGTGATGTATTGCAACTCTTTTTGCATTGCCAGCAATGGGGCAGGCACAACTTCAGTATGTTGAAACCAGCTGCGGGCCAGCAGTTTGACACCCCTGAGTTACACGTATAATTTTGATTTAGCAATCAGTTGTATATTTTGGGGGAGTAGAGTAGATAAAGGACTTACAGATTTTCATAGCAGGGAGAACATGCAGATGTTTGATGTTTGTTCATGCACCACCTTTAGTTAATAACCATATAAACCAGGGCTCTTTAAACTTGGCCCTTTTATGACTTGTGGACTTCAACTCCCAGAATTCCTCAACTAGCATTCCTGGCTGAGGAATTCTGGGAGTTGAAGTCCACAAGTCATAAAAGGGCCAAGTTTGAAGATCCCTGATATAAACTATCCCAGAAACAACCAGCTTTGGTTAGTATTTTTCTATCCTCTCTAAATTGTGTTCTTTAGTCTTAAATACTACAAGAGTTATAAATGACTGGAAAAGAAGTTGGTGTGAAAGAAGAAGCAAAAAAAAACAAACATCTATTTTAAAATATTTTAAAGGCTCCCAATTACAGAATATTACAAGCTTTTGAGGATTGTATATTGTATGTGCAGCCTGAAAATATAGAAACAGAGTAAAAATAGAAATTGGGGATGCAAATGCAGTGGTTACCTATCAGTCAATGCCACTCACAAAGTTGTTATTGATTATGATAAAGGTATCCTGCTATTGACAAGTTGATTGACATATGTTAATTATATAGATTAATAAAATTCAAACTATATTAAAGCTCAGGGTGATGAGTTCACCTAACATACTGAGGCATTGACTACTCTGCTTCACACAACAGATTGAACCATCCTACTCAATCACATTTTAAGACTCCTCTTCAAGGACTGAGGATCCAACTCTTATGTTGTAAGAAACTTCGGTCTTTGTTATAAATTGAAAGAGTTTTATAAGTTTTTTTTATAAAACTTTTTATAAATTGAAAGAGTTAAGTTTCTTAATTGATTTAGCTTCAGTGTTTCTTTATAGAGGTAGATCACCCTCATTTAGCAACTGTAAAGGTAAAGGTAAAGGTTCCCCAGCACATGCGTGCTAGTCATTTCCGACTCTAGGGGCCGGTGCTCATCTCCGTTTCAAAGCCGAAGAGCCAGCGCTTGTCCGAGGATGTCTCCGTGATCATGTGGCCGGCATGACTAGACGCCAAAGGCACAGAGAACACTGTTACCTTCCCACCGTAGTGGTCCCTACTTTTCTACTTGCATTTTGACGTGCTTTCAAATTGCTAGGTTGGCAGAAGCTGGGACAAGTAACAGGCGCTCACTCTGTTACGCGGCACTCGGGATTTGACCCGCCAAACAGCCGAACGTCTGATCGACAAACTCCGTGTCCTAACCCACTGAGCCACCGTGTCCCTTAGCAACTGTACTTGTTTTGTTTTTTTTTTTAAAAAAGGTCCCTAAGCAAACCATATCACTGAGAAAGAGAGACCTGGTGAAAATTTAATGGCTGTCATCTCATTTGGTTAAGTTGCCTATTGCAACAATGCCAGTGTTATTTTACCCGCTGGTGTGCACTGTTGTTAGGTGCAGAAATTCTGGCACAAATGTGTGCATTGGTCAGAAAATGATTTTTTTTAAAAAAAAATATTGTTTACTGCTTTTTATTACTGTTCTATTTGCAAATGGCTGCTATCCAAGGCAGCTGCTAAACAAGGACTACAAGTACTGAGCAGTGTGAAACTGAAGTGATCTATCATTGGATTTGGGAAATTACCATTCCTGGTGCTTCATTTGAAGAATGTTCATCTAACACTACTGCAGGTTTTGCTCATAAAGCTGTATCTACTATATTACTCTTTATTAGTAAAATATCTCTATTATTATTACTTTGGCGCCATTTAGGTTAGTATCTATTTCTAGCAAAGTATAGATCAATTTCAAGGTCTGTGAAAGGGACATGACATTGTCCAAGATGAATTTCAGGGTACCCAGGAATAATCTCTTTTAAAATCAGTCCAAAAGAAATTGGGGCACCATTTTTGGTCTACTAAGTCATCTTAGTTGAAATCACTCAAACATACTCTCTGTCGCTGCAGGCTGAAAAGTAAGTCCAAAGGGGGAAAAGTAATTAATTTAGACATAACACAGATGTTAAATACAAATAATGAAAGTACCCCCATCTATATTTCTCTTTGGGCTTAGTTAAACATTTAGAGTTGGGCAAAAATTTTTAGAGCAGCTTTATAGACTAAACCCAAACAGTGAGAAAAGCTTTAAATCAAAATGCAACGGGAAGGACAGAACGCAGTGGATGTGAACATGAATTTGTGCCTTCATATATTCACTGCATGCCTGAAAAGGACTAAGTTGTCTCACAGAATTATAATCAACCTCTTACCATTTAGAAAAAAACAGTAGAAAGTAAAAGGGCCCTGTATGCATATGCATGAAGATCATGCTTCATGTGGTCAGTTTCTCTGGAGTCCCACCATTTTAAAATACTTTACTGGTTCTACATACTGAGAAAAGACTTTTAAGTGCAATTAAATCCACCTGTGTATTAGGCATACTGTCAATGACCAAAATCCCTCAAGATTTCATTAAGAAGAATATCTGTCCTGCGATTATAACACAGTTTTAGTTGATTTATTTTTAAAAACCCAACCATCAAATTTCAAAAATATTTTGGGATAACTTTTTTTTCCGGCTGCTTATCTTAGAATGCATATAAGAATTAATTTTTGGATCATAGTGAATGATTGCTTGCCTACTTTATCTGCATATATATTTTATGCAAATTTAGAAAGAGAACCAATGAGTGTAAATCAATGCTGAAAGTGATTCTACTTTAAGCTGCAGCCTTGTCCCCTAATAAGGTCTTCTGTAGCTCTCCTTAAATAAAACCCGATAACAGAAGATGCCAGTAAATCAAAGAGACTCGTCTGAATTTTCAGGAAATTGTTTATGGATGCTAATAGTTTTCTGAAAGGGAGAGAAGAGGAAGGGAGAGAAGATGTTCATTGCTCAATCTGCAAACAGATTTGAAGTTGGCCGGGGCTGAGCAGAAACTCATGACACTAAGCAACTTTCTTCAAATTGCCCTAGCTACAAATTTATGTGGATTTTTTTGTTGTTGTTCATTATAATCTATGAAGAATTCTCAGAGCAGAACCCCTGTGATGTTGCTAAAAGCTCTTTGCATTATGCAGTGATTTTTCTATATAGGACATATCTTTTGTTGCATTGTAGTCTTTCTTTCTTTCTTTCTTTCTTTCTTTCTTTCTTTCTTTCTTTCTTTCTCATTCTATTGGGGGGAGGAGTTCATTTTTTTTAAAAGGAATTTGGAGGAAAGAAAAATGCAAATGAAAAGAATGATAGTTGAAACAACTCAAAAATACATTTTACTGTAATGCAGTAAAAATAAGTTTTTCTAAAGACTTTTTAATCATAAATTCATTACAAGCTAGCATCTAACTATACATTGCAAAACAATAACAAAACTCTTTTGAATTTTTCATCTAAATATTAAGCTGTTTAAAGTTTTTTTTTTCCTTTTTAGTAATGGTTTTACTGTTGTTGTTTTTTCCCTAAGCCTCCTTGAACTGCTAATTGATAATATAAAATTTTTCTGAATAAATACACATATTTTGGCATGCAACATCCCCTTAATATTCATATACATTTCCATACATTTATTTATTTAAAATGGTAAATATGGATCCCATCATTCAAGGAAATCAAAAGTCGAATGCAGTTCTAGTTCTTGAGGATTATGCTAGAAATATTCAGATGTTATTGTCTTCTCTTTTCTTAATCCTACTGTGGTCAATGACAGAATAACTACATACAGGATGGCTATGGTTTTATTCACTGCTGATGTTTCTCTTTGTCTGAATAGCCCAGTACAACATTATTATATAGTCCACAAGCAAGATATATTGTGGTTTCACTCATCTCCTAACCTGTATTACTTCTGACAGCTGTCCCATTGTATTGTATCTTATTCTCAAACCAGTACTGACATACAATCTGCAGATGAGAGATAGCAAATCATGTTCTATTGAGAAGTTAGCCATAAGCTCCTGTCATCAGCTTTCTCTAGAAAATGAATCAAAACTTTGCTTGAAGTGTACAAATTTTAAAATACGGCGGATATAGATATTCTAGTGTCTGTCTGTCTGTCTGTCTGTCTGTCTGTCTCTATCTATCTATCTATCTATCTATCTATCTATCTATCTATCTATCTATCTATCTATCTATCTATCATCTATCATCTATCTACACACCTACTATCTATCTATCTATCTATCTATCTATCTATCTATCTATCTATCTATCTATCTATCTATCTATCTATCTATCTATCTCAAGCTATATAATACCAGGCCTGATCCATTAAGGAGTAGCCACAGCTAAATATTTCCAACTAGGTTATATTTTGAATCCAGCTAATCTAATAACTTCCTTTCCAGTTATCTTATATATATATATTACTGGTAAGTGCTTAAAACACTAATGGAACAGTTATGGGCCATGGTGGCACCGTGATTAGAGTGCAGTTGCACTGCCAGGAGTTCAATCCTGACCAGCTGAAGGTTGATTTCCATCCTTTCGAAGTGGTAAAATGAGGACCCAGATTGTTGGGGGCAATAGGATGGCTCTGTAAACCTCCTACAGAGGGCTGTAAAGCACTGTGAGGTGGTATGTAAGTCTAAGTGCTCTTGCTATTATCTTTCCTACTTTTCTTATAGAAAGGAATAAAGATAGCCAAAAAACTGAGCTAGCTATGATAGATATTGTCTGTGGATATTTTAAGTGAAAAATAACCCAAAATTGATGAATACATCGCTATGCTTGCTTATGGAAAAATGCAGGTTTAGAAACTTAAATTATTTATAAAATAATAATAGGTGTAATTCTGAAATATCTTTTTTTAATCTGAGAATATAAAAGTTAATTGGAATACATTATAATCAATCAATAAACACAATGGGAGAAAATGTAATATTATAGTGTTATATGGCAGGGTGGGGACAACACAGGCAGAATTTACAAATATATATATATAGATAGATTTCATGTTGAAATAACTTTTTATACTTATTGCTATGCCCCTTTTAAAATATATTGCATACCTTCCTGTTTGTTTTCAAAAGCAAACACTTTTCCTGAAGTGGAAAATTGAAATCTTACATGAATTCTTAAGGTGACTGCAATATTGCTATCTTAATTCAGAACAAGGCTGTGTATTACAACAAATTAAAAGAGGGAAACCAGTTTGCTTGCTGTAAACTGTTTTATAATATATCAAATAAAGTTTCTGATATAACTGTGATCATTAGGAATTTTAAAAAAAACACCTTAATCTCCAGTCACCTCTGGATTATCCTCATATTTCATTTTTATTGCCTTTTCAAAATTTGCTCAGCACTGAAAAGTTATATCCACTTCCTCACATTGCCTTACTTATTGATGAATTCTGTAATATATCACTGTAGCAAACTTCATTTCCAAATGGCACCTTTCATGCATGAGAGTAGAGAATTCAGAGAGACCTCCAATTTTTTTCATGGAAAACAAACAAACAAACCAAAAAACATAGAAAGTGATTGGAAATTCCAGACTATGGAATGTATTTCCCTAAGAAATCTGTCTTACTTTCAGTATCTCTCCCTTTAGAAGAGCACCTTAAAGTTTTTTAGTAGCTAATTAATTGTGGCATTAGTTTTTAACTTATTTTTAATTATTCAGTATTCAGTATTTAAATTATTGCTATCTGCTGGTTATTGATGGGGGAAAAAGGTTACAAATGAATTAATTTGAAGGTTTCAAAATGTATTTATTTCAGAATGGTTAATTTATAAGGCTATAGTCCTTTAAACTCTCAGAGCAGAGAAATACAGATGTTACATTATGTCATGCCCCCATGTATGTTTCCCCCCCCCCCATGTGTTTGCTGTAAGAGTTGAGTGTCAAACCCTGGACAGCTCTCAAAACTATATAGTCATCGTGAAACTGTAAAGGTCTATGAGTTTAATTCTTGGTAGAAGGTTTGAACCCCATAGAATAAGAGCTACCTTACCCATGTCTGTTGTTTCCCAATAGGGATGAAATATGGTGCTTCCTACTGGTCAGTGCACATGAGTTAAAGATGATTGGATGGATGGATGGATGGATGGATGGATGGATGATGAGCAATCAAGTCAGCACCTTCTCTTAGAAACCACACTATATCAGGCCCAAGGAACAGAGTGACAACATTTGCTGATTAGAGTTACTTCTTTACTATTTTATTTTTTCATTACATGTATATGCCACCTGTCTTGTTATTATTTTTTCCTCCTATTCCTTGCCTGTTTACAAAAATCTTGCCATACTGACTGCATTGTCTCAGGAACAGCCAGATCAGGGTTTCAGGGATTCTGAGCAAAGTAAACCCAACATCCTTTCCTGCTGTGCAAAGACTCTAAGTTCGGCAGTTTCTTAACATCTGCCCTCATTCTAGTTAGATATTCATCACACAGAGATGCTCTCCATCACAATCTATCCCTAACATGATTTCCTTAATGGTCTTATCTAACCCTAGCCCTAACTTTGTCCTTAAGTTGAAAAATCTAAGCACTTTAATCCAGTTTATCCACTCCGAGCGTGCAAAACACTTTGATCCATTCAAAAAGTTTTCCTGACTTAATTTGATGGCTTTGAATTGATTTTGAAAATCAGATTGAGTTTTTAATTAAAATTGTCAAGTCAAGTTGATTTTTTTTTGGATTGCCAAACTCTTTGAGCTCCCCCCACCCCAACTTCTAACTATAATTCTGTACACTTAATATACAAAGGGAATTATTAAGCACATACTTTAAAAAAGTCTAATCCCTCTCTCCCTCTCTCTTCTTTAAATCCTTCTATGCATTTTCCAAATCACTGAATTGAGTCATAGACATATGAAATGGCATTTCAACTAGATTTTGGGGATTAGATAGAATTGCAGTTAAATCTGCCACTCCTACTTTCTGTGTATTCTTTCATAATTTTCTGCAGAAATTGTCGAGTTATTTTCTTACCCTGAGACCTGTTTCTGCATTCTTGTTGCTCTAGGTCAGAAGGAATTAAAGATAGCCCTCACTCCTCTCCAGGGATATGAAGCAAAGGACATCATCATTCTTCTTAATTAGAGCTTTTCATATGGACTATGACTGAAATCACCTTTGTTGCTTTTTCTAGCTCTCACTTGATTCTAATTAGGCCCTTTGGAACATTAACCTGACTTTTTTTCCCCCTCCTCGTGATTCATGTTGTGAAGAAGAAAGGTGGGCATGAGAGGGGACAGAATTTGCTTACATATGTGTTACAAATAGGACAGTCTGATCCCAGAGAAACACATATTTTGTTTATGTCTCTATATTACTAAGACTCTTGTTTCTGTAACCTTTAAATGGGCCAAACAGGACATCACTGGGCAACAATTTTTGAACCAAAATTCTTCAAATGGGCTACCTTACCAAATGTTATCAAAATCCAAGGCCGACAATTCTCTGTGTTTGACATGTGGCACAATTATGGTGCTATTGCACTGCCAACACCTTCACCTGGAGAGTCAGTAGAACAGTGCCTTTTGCCACTGGAGATCAGAGGTGATAAGAGGAGTTTAATGGTATGATAGCTAAATAAACTAAAAGAAAAAAAAATCAAGAAAATGTAATACAGTATAGAATTAAAATATGAATCCCCTAAAATAAAATAAACCACAGTCTAATTCAGAAATGCAATACAATAGATTGGAAAGAGAGTGATCTATTTGTCCATAACCAGAAAAAAAATCAGAAAATGCAAGCATAGAATTCCCAAGAATACTGATTATAATTTGCTGGGGTTATGTAATATTAGATTGTAGTTCCCTAATGACAAATCCTAAAAAAATAACACAAAGAAAAAAAGGAAATAATTCTCAGAAGCCCTATATATGAATAGAAAAAGTGTGTTTCTGTGTGTGTCTATATACATAGATGTGTGTGTGTGTGTGTGTGTGTGTGTATGTGTGTGTGCATGTGAATCAGTTCATTGTATCTGTCTGGCTTAATGCAAAGGATTTTTTGTTGCATGGAATCTTATTAGCAATTAATATTTTCAAAAGAGAAATTTCATCCAGATGCAAACTTTGAGTGGTGCAGCATGGGAAAAACAGAGAAATGTGTTTATGGAATTTTCAACAACTGTCATGTTCACTTAAAGGAGAAAAAAAAGCTCTGCTCTATTAATTATGTAATATGCAACTCCTTCAAGACAACTTAACGATAGCCTAATTACTTCTAGTTATGAACTAAGGGAATCTCAGAATGGCAAGTATGCATATTCATAGTAGTATAGTTATCATTAGATAACCCAAACTATAAAACTCAATTTTTTAAAAAAATTGCCCAGGGCTAGAGTCTCCCCTGCAAAACATCACCAGGGCCAATTATGAGAGAAGAGGTCAGGAAAAATATATCGGGATGAATCACATGAAACCATGATCAATTATGTCTGGGCAGATATAACAGTTTCTTTGAATTATCTGCTAGGAAACAGAAGAAACTCATGGTTTTCCATCTGATTTCCTGAACTGAGGAACAGAGTGTTGAACATACCTTCTAGCAACTCTGAATTTTCTCATTAGTATTATATTCATTTTCTACTTAAATCCAAATACAGTGCTAAATAGCATTTATTTATTTATTAAGAAAATTTATATGGCTGCCCAACTCACTTGACTTCTGGTGACTTACAAAAGAAGATTGGTTTGTTGTTGTTGTTGTTGTTCAGTTGCTAAGTCATGTCTGACTCTTTGTAACCCCACACCAGGCTTCCCTGTCCTTCATTGTCTCCCAGAGTTTACCCATACCCATATTCATTGCACTGATGACACTATTAACCAGTAATTTTTCTGCCATCCCTTCTCCTTTTACCGTCAGATTTTCCCAACACCAACATCTTTTCTAATCTTTTCCAACTTTTTCTTCTCATTTGGTAGTAGGAAGATTGGGTGGGGAGAGGTAAGGAGGGCCATTGACCCAAAGTCCTTTAGTGAGCTTTCAATGGTTAACTATGACCAGAATCTAGGTCATTGTCTTCCTGGTTCAACACCTTTATCACTACTGGTTCACACAGTTCATCAAACAACAGTGTTAGGAAGATAAGTATGTATGAAATTATTGGATGGTTGAGACTAAGACCCCAATATTGGTTTTCCTTGTCTGTCAGTGCCATCCCAGCCTGGACTTCCATTGCAAACTAGGATAATGCCAAAATGAGAAATTGTGTGACTTCAAGACACAAGCTTGGCCCTTTATTATTTGCTTCATCACATAAATTTTATGTTGCTTTCTAATGAATGAATGTAATAAATATAATGTAAAGGTAAAGGTTCCCCCGCACATGCATGCTAGTCGTTTCCGACTCTAGGGGCCGGTGCTCATCTCTGTTTCAAAGCCGAAGAGCCAGCGCTTGTCTGAGGATGTCTCCGTGGTCATGTGGCTGGCATGACTAGACGCCAAAGGCGCACGGAACGCTGTTACCTTCCCACCGTAGTGGTCCCTATTTTTCTACTTGCGTTTTTACATGCTTTCGAACTGCTAGGTAGGCAGAAGCTGGGGCGAGTAACAGGCACTCACTCTGTTATGCGGCACTCGGGATTTGACCAGCCAAACTGCCGACCTTCTGATCGACAAGCTCAGTGTCCTAACCCACTGAGCCACCACGTCCCTAATAGATATAATAGATACATATAATTATCTATCTACAAATACACACAAAACATACTGATTTACTATGTTCTTCTAAATACCTCACAACACCTTGGGAAAACCTATTATGGTCATGGAATGGGATGCTTGCTTTGAAATCCTTCCCCAGGGATGGTTGAAATACAGTTCCTTTGTGAAGTTATGTTATATGTTATTCTGCTGTTATGAAACACAATGGGTCATTATCATTCTTTCTCAGCTTGCTTACCTAACCAAGGAAAGGCATACAGAATAATAGAGACCTTAGAGGGAGAGACCTTAGAGGTCTTCTAGTCCAACACCCTGCTCAAACAGGACACCCTATACCATTCTGGACAAATTGCTGTCCAGTCTCTTCTTGAAATCCTTCAGTGATGGAGTACCCACAACTTGTGAAGGCAACCTTTTACACCAATTAATTGTTTGCTATCAGGAAATTTATCCTTAGTTCTAGGTTGTACATTGCTTTGATGCCTTTCCATCCATTACTTCTTGTCTTGCCCCTGTTGTGATGTGGAGAAACCCATCACAACACTTGCTTGACACAAGACCATTCTTCAGCACAGCAACATTTTCTTTCTAGAAAAAATAGGTAAATTAATAAAAACATATTGCAATAAGCCTATGTGGGCTAACTTTTACTATAGCCTATAATTAATAAATATGCCCTTTTAGCTTATTGCCTTGAGAACATTTAGTTTGACCCAACAAACCTTTTTAGCAACAGTCCTCTTTTAATAAAGAGTTCATGTCTGCATTTTAGAACAGAGCTTGTACCTGTGTTGTGTGAAGCTCTACTATTGACAGACTCGCCATCTGTGAGATAGGAATTTGTTCTGTGGATCAATCTTCTCTTATATTGAACAGGGTTCTCAGCAGCTGACAGGATGTAGGCCTATAACACTTGTGTTTGATTAAGATAAAAATCAACTTCACTTCTACTACTGCTTTCCTCATGAATTCATTGCAAATCTGTGTCAGGCTCACTACTGAACCTGTGTCAGACAGCAGCACAATAATATCAAACTCTCTAGCTGTGCTAACTCAACATGTTAAACAGTGCATGTGTGAGCCTCAACTGGCAGGTTGCAGTAAACCATAGTTTATAACCAACAATATGTGGATTTGTGCAACATGCTACACTTCCAAAAGGAAAAAAAATATGATTAGGAACTTAGTATGGTTGCATGAATGCGCTCTCTGCAGTCACCATCCTATGGGAATCAGTTCTTATTTGACTGCCCACTGACTTACGGCACCCACCCTAAAAAGCATTTTATGTCAAGTGAATTTGCAAATACTGCTTTGCATTATCTTTCTGTTTAACTTTCCTTGTATTCTACAATGATCGAACTTTATATTTAAGAAGCAGAAAGTCATATGTGAGCTCTGTAAATAGAAAGATTGAACAGGTTCATTTCATTGTTGCCGTTGTTTTTATGTTGTGCCTTGGCGACTTTACAGGCAAGCGCTCCCCATGCTACCGTGTGAAACACAGCTTCTTTCAATTCTTATATGTTCAACTTTGCATCAGATTTCATGTTACCAAGCCAGCGTGTTTCTTGCTTGCCCCTTCTTCTTTGTCCGTTAACCATCATTGCCTTCTCCAATGACACCTTTGGCGTGACATGATCAAAGTAAATTAGATGCAGTCTTATGATTTTAGCTGCTAGTGATGTGTCTGGTTTTATACTATTTAACACCTCTCTGTTAGTAACTCTGGCTGTCCGTGGTATATAGCAATCATAATAGTATTTAGATTTATATACTGCTTCCCAGGGCTCTCTCTAGGTGATTTACAGAGTCAGCATGGTGGCCCCAACAATTTGGGTCTCCATTTTACTGACCTCGGAAGGATGGAAGGCCGAGTCAACCTTGAACCGGTATGAATCGAACTGCCAAACTGCTGGCAGTCAGCAGTCAAAATATTAGCTTGCAATACTGCATTCTAACCACTGTGCCACCACGGCTCTTATGCAGCAGTTTATGCCAGCACCACAGTTCAAAGGCATCTTCTATTAGCCATTCTTATCTTCATCTCATTACAAGTTTGAAATCTTGAAAATTGAAGAGCTCAGCATTGGGGTGGGTGGAGATAACAGCTATCTCATATTTGCATATTACAGGCCCAGCTGTTTTAAGATGCTCATGAGTATCTACGCTTCCAAGAGAGAAAGTCCTTTAAGATGTCCCAGTAATTCTATGTACCATCCTGCCAGGAAAATACTAGGTTTCCTTGTGCAGTTTGATAGCCATTGTGAGCATAGATTGCTAGCCTAAATGGGCCAGAGGTCTGATCCAGCAGGCCATTGCTTATACTCTTCTGTTCTTCTTATAAAGCAATTATTGAGTGGTTCCCATAAAGTCTATTCTGTTTAGCTAAATTGAGACAGACCTTATTGGTCGATGAGTGTAAATTCCACCTATGAAATCCCACACAGATTGGGAAGAGAAAAGACTGCTTTTCATGCCTAGAGCAGAAAGGTAGGCAAAAAGAAAATTAGGCCCCAGGGCTGCAGTAACCAATCTGACAGCCATCTAAAACAAGAGTAACAGTGACAACAGGAAAGGAAAATAAATTCAGTGCAGGATAGAAATTTCGCTTGTTAGAAGCATCTGTTTGCTCTAATGCCGAAACAGAAATGTGTACATAACATGTGGCATTTCTTGCAACAGTAGCAGTTATGGTGCTTTGGGGATGCAGATGAATATTTCAGAAGAATAAATATGCAGCACTCTTGCTTTGTGGAAATAGATACATATTCAAAGGCTTCAGTTTCTGGCAGAGTTCAGACAAAAGGGTTTGCAGGAATACAGCAGAATGAGGTTTGCAAACTTTCTCTTGGATATATTGAAGAATGAATAAGGAAGGATATTTCTAAGACCTTTTAAGATAGATAGATAGATGGAGAGAGAGAGAGAGAGAGAGAGAGAGAGAGAGAGAGAGAGAGAGAGAGAGAGAGAGAGAGAGAGAGAGAGAGAGAGAGAGAGAGAGATCAGTTTAAAAAGTCAACATTTTCTTTCTTTTGTCAAATATATTTTGCACACAAAATTGTATACAGGGCCATTTTCTATATGAGCTACAGAAGAAAAATAATGCAAACTTTTGATTGAGAAATTTAGGAGGCAATTTGCCTGAATTTTCAAATGAAATAGATTTGTTCAATGGGATCCATACTTCAGACCAATTGATTTTTGCTTTGGTTTGAATGAGCAGAAAGAATGTTTTCCCTAACTGATCTGAATTTCAAAACTAGATA
The DNA here is from genome assembly GCF_947247035.1 of Vipera ursinii. NCBI lineage: Eukaryota > Metazoa > Chordata > Lepidosauria > Squamata > Viperidae > Vipera > Vipera ursinii. Next base: position 11,480,357 of record NC_139520.1, read on the forward strand.
GCCTTGGTGTAAAAAGAAAAAAAAATCCAAATTAGCAACATGATTTGCAATTCTAGCATCCAAATCATTTTTCCAGATTGGATCAGATATAATCTACACATCTCTCTTCCCTAGGTAGAATGTTGTTAACTTCATTTTTCTTAACACACCTTGATACACCTGAGGTGAATAGATTTCAGATCAGCTCATTGGCAAACTTTTCATGCATTCATACAACATGCTAAGCCAAACCCTCGCAAACCAGATGTGATTTAGTAGAATGTGTGAACATAACCATTAGGTAAAGGTATTATATTGACAATCTTACACTGTCATGAGTTAGGAGCTAGAACTAGATACGAGAAAAGCTACCCAGCTCCATGTTTTAGAGAGACTGATTTTGTGTTAGGTCTGCTTTTCAGAAAGTATTTGGTATCATCTCTACTTGGAATCACCAAGAATGCTAATGGAAATCACCCTATGATTCTGATAGGATAGATATGTCAAGATGCTGGATGTGGGATAGCCTCTGAGGGCTAAATAAATAACTAATAAGCCCTCTGTGGAAAAGCAACTTCAAAAAGATGACTTTGATTATGGCTGTCGTGAAGCTGTGGAGGAAGCAACTGGTGGTTAAAAGCTGCAAGTGTTGTGTCATGTGCCCGAATGGAAATCATCCTTGTAAGCTTTTCAGAAAGATCCTGCCTTTATCTCTGATGATGTTGTTCTGTGTTGTTTAGCATATTTCATTAACATTCTTATTACATTAAAGCAAAATAATCAGCAATTTAATTAAATCAAGAGGGCAGGATAGTGAAAGAAAGCTGATTAACTCCCCGAGGTTCCAGCCTGCAGGATTATGATGAGGCAATATTAAATCACCATATAGTCATAGGGATCTTTTGGACTCATTCCAGTCTGATGAAGGGAAATCCCCGCAGCTAGGACTGAAGCTTCACAGTTTTGCTTTTTGGCTTTAAAATGCCTATTTAATGCAAAAGACTCACATGTGCTGAATATTAGTAGCATTCCCACCCCCTTTCCCCCCCAACCCACCTTACCATTCTTCTTTAGTAATGCCAGTAATGATCTTATTGCATAAATGAAAGTTAGCAAATTATCTTTTATGGGAATCCCAGCGATGCTTGATGATTTACAGAAGATATAGACTTCAGTCAATTAAATTGGAACCCCCTGCCTTCCTAGTCTCTTCCAATTTTAATCTCATTGAAGCTAGAAGTTGGGATATGTGTGCATGTGTAACAGAAAGGAGGTTTACTCACAGGAAATGCATTATAAGAAAAGGCAAATTCTAGAACTTAGCTAGTTGCATTGCATCCGGAGGGTACAATGATATAAATCAAAACACATGCTATAAATCAAAACACATATATAAATATATATGATGAATCAGTTGCTTCTTTTTAGTTAACATGAAATTATTAACCCTTGCGGCATTCTGCAGTTTAATTGATACAACTTTGCCACCCTAATGTAAGCTATCTTTTTAGCTATGGGAATATTTAAGTTATTTATGTAATTTCCTTCAAACGCATACTGTGCCTTTTGGTTTACTAGCCCTTTTCCAAAGAAACCATTTCAGATCAATTGAAAGAGTAAATTTCAGAATATAAACATTAAAAGTTTTTGGCAGACCTGCTTCTTCCCCTTAAAGACCCTCAAATCCCTCGTTTCATTAAGTTTTGAGCTTTCTACCTCTGCTCTCACATTCTACCGTGTCCCATATGCTCCATTTGGTCTGCTGCCCAAACCATTTGTTGCTTTGAGCCCGTATCTCATTCTCAAACACGTCTTCAAAAGCTGCTGTGAGACATTTGAAAACCCAAAGATAACATATGTCACAAGTTTTGCTTTGAGAAGCAATCTGAAACTGTGGCAGCCGAGGATATACTGCACACCACTTTTGCATTACACAGTCACAAGTTCCCAGGCATCCCTTTACATCTTTGTAGACAGACTGTGGAGGATGGAAGTTGACTCAACTGACATATGGCATGGTGTGCAAATAGGCCTTTTCGATGGGAGGGAACCTTGCTTTATTCTGATCCTGAGCCAAGCTTTAAAAGGTTTGGTTAACAGGAAGTTCCTTGAATTTTGGGGAACTGACAAAGAGAAAGAGAATGAGTTGCTCTAAGGTGAGGCTAGTCGATCATTCTCTAAGGCTGCAGCCCTTTCATATATCCTCTGGAAGCTGTTTCTTTAATACACACAGTACTCACTTCAACACCTCTTTAGTCCAGCTTCCTTGAGAAACTCAGAAGTCATTGTTTGAAGTTGGGAAGTAGAAAAGCTTCAATATGTGTGGTGAATACCTTCAGAACTCACAGTTTTGTTGCTGCTCCTTCTGGAAGGCTTAGGCCAGGGGTAGGCAAGCTCGGCTCTTTTATGACTCATGGACTTCAACTCCCAGAATTCCTGAGTCAGCATAGCTGACTCAGGAATTCTGGGAGTTGAAGTCCATGAGTCATAAAAGAGCCGAGCTTGCCTACCCCTGGCTTAAGCTAATAAAGGAGGGATACCTTTCTTAATACCCTTCCCAGTGGTGGTACTTCATAAAATCATAGAATCACAGAATAAGGATTGGGAAGGAACATAGACAGTCCATTTCACCTCCCAAGACCAAGTCAGTCCTCCATTTAGAGGAAATAAAGGTAAAGGGAACAGTTCCCCCGCACATGCGTGCTAGTCGTTTCCGACTCTAGGGGCCGGTGCTCATCTCCGTTTCAAAGCCGAAGAGCCAGCGCTTGTCCGAGGACGTCTCCGTGGTCATGTGGCCGGCATGACTAGACGCCAAAGACGCACGGAACGCTGTTACCTTCCCACCATAGTGGTCCCTATTTTTCTACTTGCATTTTTACGTGCTTTCGAACTGCTAGGTTGGCAGAAGCTGGGACGAGTAACAGGCACTCACTCTGTTACGCGGCACTCGGGATTCGACCCGCCAAACTGCTGACCTTCTGATCGACAAGCTCAGCGTCCTAACCCACTGAGCCACCGCGTCCCTTCGTTAGAGGAAATAGAAGTCCTCTATTTCCATCTTTCCTTTCCCTTTCCCCTTTTCCTTTCCTTTCCTTTCCTAAATATCAGGTTTAGTTTTCTGTTTTTACATAGCCATAACTATCAGCCTATGCAGAGATATTTTTTTTTTGAAATATAGTATTTTCTTTAAATTTATTGATCGATTGATAAAATTTGTCTGGCCACGCAACTCACTCATTGTGGTGCTAGGTGGCTAATAAAAATAAAGACCCCAAATACAAAACTCAGTAAACCCAAGTCAGCTGCAATTATGGAAGCTGAAACTGAATTTTGTGTGGAAGGTAAGAGATAAAATAATCAAGAAGAATCTGAGTACATTGCAGTAGGAATAATTATAAGGTACTTACATGGACATGTGAACTTTGTGCTCTTGAGGATAGTCTGCTGGATTTGCCCTGATTGTTGTAGATTTAGTGAATTCTAATGTTTTGTGAAAAATAATGCACAATGTTTTACTTAAATACATATTTATATAACGTTGCTAATCCTCAGATCCTCATGAATCATTCCTCTAAATTATTATTACAAGCAAGCTGACTCCATAACTTCCAGGCCCCTCTACAATGGAAAACAGCCATAGATGTATGCACTCTCCTCCATAAAGGACATTCTGATAGTTCAAGGCGTGAATCTATGGTTCATGTATGTTGATCTGTGACTTGTCACTTTTATGAAATAAGAGAGAATGGAAAATTACTGATGAACCATTTCAATCTGCAGCTTTTAAAGTTTGACTTTCCCCCCCTAAAATTAGCTACACCCAAAACATATCTGTGAGTCAATGCAGATTTCTCGCTTCAAAAATGGACACAGGGAGATTAATAAAGTCTTACAATTTTACCCCTTTAGAAAGCGCAAGTGGATATGTCTCTTCCTACTGACTGGCCTTTCTATGGTGTGCTGTACTTCCATTAGTCAGCTCTTATCAACAACTATTTAAAGATCCTCAGAGCATCTACCAGCACTTCTTTGGCTCCCTTACCTTTGTTCCACATGATTGCAATGTGGCTTCACTCTACTGATTGCAGAAAACTGTTGTAATGAAACACAACTTTCAAAAGTCATTTGACCTTTTGGGTTTCCTGTGAAAATCATGCCTGTCTGGATGTTCTTCCCCTAATGATGAATAACGAAGGGACATCTTCCAAGCTGCCAACAAGGCTTTATTCCTAAACATGCATAAAGGTAAAGGTAAAGGTTCCCCCGCACATGCGTGCTAGTCGTTTCCGACTCTAGGGGCCGGTGCTCATCTCTGTTTCAAAGCCGAAGAGCCAGCGCTTGTCCGAGGACGTCTCCGTGGTCATGCGGCCGGCATGACTAGACGCCAAAGGCGCACGGAACGCTGTTACCTTCCCACCGTAGTGGTCCCTATTTTTCTACTTGCATTTTTTACGTGCTTTCGAACTGCTAGGTTGGCAGACGCTGGGACGAGTAACAGGCGCTCACTCTGCTATGCGGCACTCGGGATTCGACCTGCCAAACTGCCGATCTTCTGATCGACAAGCTCAGCGTCCTAACCCACTGAGCCACCACGTCCCACTGTAAACATGCATAAGACTATTCAAAAAATGTTGAAACATTGCACAGTTGTAACAAACAGGATTACACAAATTGCATCCTTGTAGTAGTACCATCAACTCCATCTTGAAAATACTTGATTTTTATTCTGACTCTATAGGCAAATACAACAGTAATCAAGAAATTTCCTGTATTGTTTTCTGTCTAGTGGTCCAGATCTATTCCCTTGAAAAGAAATATCCACTGTTTTTTCTCTCTCTCTTCCTCTTCCTCTCCCTCTCCCTCTCCCTCTCCCTCTCCCCCTCTTCCTCTCTCTCTCTCTCTCTTTTACACATGTGCATATATACACAGGGCACATTTCATGGAGTGGGAGACCACACTCAAATATTATGATAGCCATCAGTGTGCTCTCTTCACCTAGTTCAAGGTGTGCATGTGGCTAGCAATATAAGAATGTTACCTTTCTCTGTCACCCTCAGTAGAAATTGGCTTCCTATCTATAGTGAGTTATATGCACGGCACACCATTCCTCAGGTTTAGTCTTTGGACTGATTAGCTGAGGCATTTTGTTTTCACTGAGGAAGTGCCTTCACCAAATAAGCTTTCAGAAAAGGGAGGAAAAAAACCCTGTTGATTTCTTCTGTATCATGAGAGAGTCCCTTCTTTTCTATTGCTCACGTTTCAGCAACACTTAAGTTTCTTTAGAGCTAGCCAAGCTGGATGACCCTCAGATGGAGAGTGGATTTCATGTGATCGTGGCATTCCAATGGATGGTAAAAAGTGTGGCTATCTAATGAATTTGCTTCTTTTCTTCCAGCAAAGAAAAGAGTTTGATTGTCCAAATTCTCTCTCCAATTGTTACCTGTATATATTCTACTTACGGTGACGTACTTAGGTGTAGGAACCTAGGAGACTGGATTATTCCGAATCCAACCATATTTGTTAATGTGCTGAACCTGAGCTTACAATTGCTCAAAAGTTTTTTTTTTTCTTCCAAAAGAGTTTCCCCCTTATTTTCAACCATAAGGTAAGGTAAGATAAGATGGGAGAGGAGAGGAGAGGAGAGGAAACTTCTCTTAAAGATATTTTAAAACATTTTTTTGTTGTTGAAAGTAATTCATTCTGGTAATACTGTCTTTCATGGATGGATACATTTCAGTTGCAAAAATCTAGATAATTTCTCCCTTCGCAAGAAATTTTGACAGCAAATTCTCTTTCATCTAATTGAGTGTGAATTGATAGGAAAAATGTAACAGCTTTCCCCCCTTGAAGTGCATTACCAATTCCATTCTAAAACTAAGCATAATCAGAATAATATCAAGAAATTATCTTAATACACATATATACACTTCCCAAATTTTCTCAGTCATTAGCATCATATTTCTTGGAAATAAAACAACAATTTGCAGCTATGCTATCCATAAAGCAATGGGCCAAAAAATGACAAACAACCACAAATAAATTTGTTGGATAGTATGGAATAGACAAAAAAAAAACTTCTTTGAACAAGTTGGTACGATGTCAACAAAAATACTGTGGTATGTATTTTCTAATGAATACATAATTTTAAAAACAAAACAATCTTTGGAGCTCTTTTCTTAAATTCAAATAGTTCTGTGAAATAAGAGATGTAATTTTCACAGACAGAAGTATCTTCTATCAAGATGATTTTGGGTAATGATATATATTTCTTTAGGGGGGAATATGACACGATGTCCTAAAATCTAAGAGTAAAGAGAGGCTGTCAGCCTATTTAAATTGTTATAATCATCATGTTTAAAATACAGCTTGGAAACATTTTTTTAAAAAAATGTATTTAATTGAGGAATAGAATTATACATGTACCGTGTACCAAAAGTAGCAGATCTGTTTGTTTTAAGAAGTCTAGATACGCTTTCAACTCTAGTTTTATTGCTCTGTTCTTCCTTCCTCTCCCACTTTGACACTGTAATTTAGCAGTGGACTTTCTGGACTCTCTTATAAAGTTTATGAACCTTTGAAAAATAGAGACAATCTCTTCAAGAGATTAGCTGAACAGCACTCTAATTCTGTATGGGCACATTGTAATTGCACTGACATGTGCATTAATCTAACACACACAAACAATCCATAGTTACTGGAATTGTTCCCTACTGGATGGTACAACAGCTTGAGATATTTTAAGAAAGAAATAAGAAGCAATCTGGAAAAATATGTGTGTATAAGTAGGTATGTATGCATATTTTGTGTGCATGTGTCTCCTTTTCCAGCATGTTCTCCTGTGTCCATAGATCAATCCCACCATGAAATGTCTAGTTATTTTGAGACCAAATATAATCTAATTGATTGATAATATTTGCAAATACTTCCTAAAATCATTACTATGGGGTGGCTTGAAAGGCAAAGGAAATGGCTGGTTTTGTCATAGTGTATAGAGGCTGTGGGAGGAAAGGAGAGTGGGGAAGAGGTGAGTGGATGTAGGATTGGGAATTACCAGATTTTTGAAGTTTTGCAGGATGGATGGATGGGTGGATAAGTGGATAGGTAGATGGGAAGAACTGGTGTGCAATCACAAACCCAAGATTTGTGATTCTTAATTGAGGAGCATATGACAGCCATGGCTAGGAGGGACTTTACATCCATCCATCCATCCATCCATCCATACATACATACATACATACATACATACACTCATCCAGTCATGGGATTCAGATATGGTTCTCTGTGTGGATGCCACTTTTGGAAGTCCATTCTGGGCCTGGGCAACAAAAAATTAGCTACCGAAGTGGTGCGAACTGGCAGAATCCCACTACTACATTCATCTATTTACCAATCTATCCACCTATCCACCCACCCACCCAACCATCCATTCTTCCATCCATCCATCCACCCACCCACCCATCCATCCATCCATCCATCCATCCATCCATCATATGGGAGGCCATATTCACATTCTCTCATGTCTTTCTGACTCTTGTTTAGATTACTGAACTCATTCTTGAACACCACTGGAAAGATGCAATTGACATTATAGGGATCCATGTGTTTTCTTTCTCTTCTCAATGCTCCCACTTTCTTTTCTGGATTTTTATTATTTGTGCATTTTATTGTTTTTGTTTTAAGGACATTTGGTCAACCAAGCTCATTTGATAAGCGAATGATCATATAAAAAGAATAACACATATTCCTTTATATCTAGATAGCTTTTAGTAAAACCTGAAGGGCTGCATAACTCTGCTATTCATGTAATTGTGCAAAAGAAAACAAAACATTGTAAATGAACTGCAGAACTGAAGTTAATTTGGCCAGATAGTTAAATCAGTTGATTATTCTATCTAACATGCCAATAAGTCTAGTCAAGACTTTACTAGTTCTTTTCCATAATCTACCCATTGAGGTAGTTAGATTTCTACCTTTTAAGTATTTTTCCCAATTGTTTTCCCCAATTCTACTGTCCATGCTTACTGCCATCATCTACAAAAAACCCCCACACTATTTTCCATATCTACAATACTTCTACTCATTTCTTATTCAGTTATTGTTATATGTAGCATGCTGTGTCATAGATGCCAAATTGGTGTATGAAAATTCCATAAAATTTTAACACCATCATTTTCAACAATTTTTCAATTATGTGATTATACCACATTTGGGAAACTTGGAAATTTATTTTTTTGCACAGATGTCAAAGGATCATTCTGGCTTCTCTATTATGATGTTGTTTATAGTCAGTCTGAGCAATTTTATTGCATCTAATAATTATATGATCCATGGTTTCATCTTTTCCTTTATAAAGTCTTCATTTGTAGCTGTTTGATAAATGTTGAATCCTTGATTTTATCTCATCTGTTTGCAATGCTTGTTCTTGAGCTACAAAAATAAATCATTTTGTTTCATCCTTTATGATGCCAGCTTGTTAACTATCACCAGTTCCTGTTTCTTTCCACCTTATTCTTTCTTTCTTTCTTTCTTTCTTTCTTTCTTTCTTTCTTTCTTTCTTTCTTTCTTTCTTTCTTTCTTTCTTTCTTTCTTTTAATGTATTGGTAATATATAAAGGCTTACTTCTCCCATTTTCTAAACAGTTTCTCACAATCACATTTATAAACTATTTTTTATTTCTGCTACTTTCAAGATGTTTTGTTTGCAAACTCTGATGTACATCATTTACAGAATAATAATAATAATAATAATAATAATAATAATAATAATAATAACAACAACAACAACAACAACAACAACAATAATAATAATAATAATAATAATAATAATAATAATAATAATAATAATAATATTTTGTATGTTTGTGGTTTCGTTTCTGCTTCACACAAATCTTAATTTGCCTAAGCTACTATTAGCTTACACCCAAGTAAAAAGCAACAAATAAATTGTAAGCTGCCCTGAGTCTTCGGAGAAGGGCGGGATATAAATGGGATTAAAAAAATAAAAAAATAAAGCAAATACATAAAACCCCAAATAAATAATATTAATTATTAATCATAAAAGTATAATTAGACAATATTTTAAGATTGTTTTAGAACAAAAGGATAAGTTTCCACTTTTTACCGATGGCAATAGCTAAGCTTATGTTAGTATTATTTGCAAATTTTCTTAAGTTTTGTTTGCATTTCAAAGTCTCTAAAATATCTGTGTTGTATATGAATGTGTATTGCACAATAATGCAATGCCATAATTCCCTCCTGTTTCTGAATGACAACTGTTTTGCCTTGAGCTCAGAGTGCCACACAGAAGAGTTTATTTGATGTATTTAGCATTGAATCCAGGCATCATTTCAAGATTTATTATATTCCATAGCTATTATATAGCCCATAAAAATAAACATCATAATACTTTGATTGGAGGTTAAAATCCAAGTTTAGAAACAGCCCACAGAAGTACAAATTCTCTGTAAAAATCATGATACAATCAGTTTTATCATTCTAGTATTGTTATCATCAATCCTATAGTCTAACGTGTTACCATAATTCTTGAAGAAAACATTATGCTACTTTTTTATCACTGCATGTTATCAGTAAATCGACAGAGTCTGCTGTCACATACAGCATAAATCTAGGATAACTCTTTTAAACTTTTTTTTTAGCAGAAAACATCCTTCCAACAGAAAAATGCTCCCATTAACTGTTTTATATATTTGGTGTTTTCAGAAGACCCATAATGTATATGGAGCAAGACATGATTTATAAGCATGATTTTATTTTAAGGTTAAACTTAACAACTACCAAATCATATTTCCACTATTCACACTTGACACAGTAATTTGTCTTGTTAAACGTTACTCAGTTATTCTGCCATGTGATAGTAAATGAATAGATAGTCCATATTTGCTTGCTGATCTTCTTCTAACCTTTAGACATTCAGTTGCATAGGCATACATCTTATTACTCTGCATCTTAAGTATTTGCAACCATTTGGGCTTCTTCTTAAGGCATTAAACCTATTTAAAAAATTGCGTTAAACTTAGAAAACAGTTTAGTCTAGTAGTGAAGGCACCAGCCTAGACACCAGGAGCCTGTGATTTCTAGTCCCTCCTTAGCCACAAAAGCCAGTTGAGTGACCTCGAGCCAATCACTATGTCTCAGCCCAGCCCACCTCACAGGATGGTTGTTATGGGACAAATAGGATAGGTGTTTGATATGAGTTATTTATAAAAACTATAAACTCAAGATAAATGACAAACAAACATAACATTCTTGTTTTGTACCCCATTTGCTGCTAGCAGAATAGGAACTAATGTATGCAGTGACCCTGGTATATGGCTTCAGTACATGATCTTGACTCTTTCTTTCTTTCTTTCTTTCTTTCTTTCTTTCTTTCTTTCTTTCTTTCCTTCCTTCCTTCCTTCCTTCCTTCCTTCCTTCTTTCTTTCTTTCTTTCTTTCTTTCTTTCTTTCTTTCTTTTTTTAAAAAAGAGGTTTAGTAAATCCTGAATACAAATGAAGATATGCAATGGTATGTGAGAATGACCTTGGGAGACAGAAGAGCTGGAAAAGATGTTGCCTAGGGAACAATCACATAAAACATAGATAAATGAGTCTTGGGATATCAGCCTTACCAGGTATTTGATCAGATGAACCCATTCTATTTTACTGTAAGGCTACAATATCTTGCAGGTCTGATAGTACAAATATCTGCCCAACTCGTTTACAACCAGAAAAGGTAGGGAGATTCTTCTCTTGTGTTTCTTTCTGTCTGTTTTGCAGTTGCTGGATGTACCCTCTTTCTTTTACAGTTCCCTCCCCAGCATCTCTTTCTTCATCACCCAAGATCTTTCCCACATCCCTTCCCTTCTCTTCCACTCCCAGTCTCCCAAAGGAAATGCCCCCCAAACCATTAAACTAGGCTAGAAGTGAGCAGTGTGTGTGTGATTATTATTATTTTTTTAAAAAAATGGATCCGATGCAGAATGGGATCTATAAAGGCATTCTACAAATTTGGGAGAAAGTAGGAGTTTTTCAAAAACATGTCAGAGGAAGGACTGTTCAGCTCTACTTCTAAATCACTTAATTGAGATATCTGCAGGAGGCTGAGCCTGACGGAGGAGTCAAGCACGTCATCAGTCTCAAGTCACTTTGGGCCCACATGGGATCTAAGTCCAGCCCACTTTGAATTCTGTTTACTTTTATCTACCGTCAGTTTCGCTTTGACTGTCAGTAGTTCAGATTCTTGCAGAGAGGGTTAGCATGCAATAAACCTGCAATCGTCTGAACCACCTGGCTTCCTGATTTCGTGTGCTTGACTTTTATCAGTCCACCCATTAGGGTCGCTCTGAGAAAAGAATCACACCCCTCACATGGACCTGTCTTAATGTTGTGTATAGATACATGTAAATAACTTTGGAGAAGGGACCCATTTAAATAAGGAATAAATGTCTCTCAATCATGGGAAAGGAGAATGTGTGAGAAAGAAATTCCGGACTAACTTCTCCCTTAAATCAATTTGAAATAAGTAGGCACAAAGGAAAACCTTCTTCTTCCATGTCTAGATCAAGCTTTAGACTTGCAGGATGAAGCCATTTTTGCTGCTTGCCCAAAAAATTAGACATTATTGGTACATGTTTCTGGTAGTAACCAGCATACCAGCATTTGGGCCTGACACTGTGTCTCTCCACATTCACATAATCTGTTGTTATCTGATAAGAATGAGGATATTGGTTTTGCATTTAAGCCGTCCAATTCTCAACCTATTCAGTATCCTCCAAGAAATATGAGGGAGGCCAGATCCTTCAACCATTTCCTTTTTTAAATATTTTTCCTTGCTAGATGGTCTCCTTCCTCCATCTTTAAATTCAGTTTTGTTTTGTTTTGTTTCTTGTGTACCTTCAAGAGTACACGGGAGGTACACTACCTCCAAAGTCTGACATGTTTTTACTAAGAAAGGAAGGCTGGAGTGTATCTGTTTGTTTAGACCAGTCTTTCTCAACTTTGGCAATGTGTAGACCAGCATTTCCCAACCTTAGGAACTTGAAGATGCGTGGACTTCAACTCCCAGAATTCCCCAGCCAGCATAGCTGGCTGGGGAATTCTGAGAGTTGAAGTCCACGCATCTTCAAGTTCCTAAGGTTGGGAAACGCTGGTGTAGACCTTAGGTCCCAGAATCCCCTAGTCAGCATGCTGTACAGTTCTACAACTTTATTGATTCAAATAATAAAATCAATGACCTGATAAGCTTAGCTTTTCGCAGTATGAAATCAGCTTCAAGAAAATACTGAATATTAATCGTTGCTAAGAGCCTATCTTTCCCCCCCCCAAGATAATCATGATGGAAGCACCTTAATGTGTTTAATACATCTGGGACTTCACGTTATTTAATATTGCTGCAGCACCTTAAAATAATCAGCTCAGCATAGAGTTTGCAGAGGTTTGCTTAGCAATATACATTTTTACCTTTAGATAAAAATCTGAGCTTTATGCAAATTGCTTGGGAAGAACAAAATATAGTGCAGCGAAACAAGTCATGAAATGCAGCTGCATTAATAAAATAAAATGTTTGCCTTGTTTCCTCTCTATATTAATCACTTAGAAGTTTATATGCAATATGGACACTGTGGAGAGCATTTGTCCTCCTTCTGAGATGATTTGCAGCAACAGGCTTATATTTTAATGCAGCCTACTTATGTTTGATTAAAGCTTGCATCTACATTGTAGACCTTGTGAGTAACTATAGTTAGAGAAATATTTGTTTAGGAAGGCAAAGACCCTGCTTGCACAAATACAGTTTGCAAATTAATGGATCGATTCTATGTCAGAGAAATATTCCCTTTGAGTAGGCTACTGATTTATAGCACATCCATAATCAAAGTCTTATTTCAAGTGGAAACCAAGGAGTTTTGCCATAAGGTCCCATGTATTGGAGGATCACATTGACCATCTGAAAGCTTTAGTGGGTAATGTTTTTGTTTATGCTTTTCCTTTGAAAAGCACAACACGTTTTTGAAAGAATGAGATGCTGAGAGAAGACAGTTCATCTGAGAAACCTATGACTTTCAGGACTTACAGTATGTATTAAATTTCAGAGAGAAATCATACATCTGGTGACTATGAATATATACCAAATGCTAATCAAATGAAAAAAAAGTTCTTCTCTAGGACTGTTAGAAGTGGTTGTAGCTTTTAGAAAATAAAAACTCTTTCTGTGAAAGTGTAAATATAGTAACAGATGTCATTTGTCTGTTAGAAAAAAAAATCCTCCAATTTTTCCTTTTGGATTGGGGGATCTTAAATCTTAATAGCATATTTAAATTTATGAATTAAAAATGGTCATCTGAAATATATGAAATCTTAATATAACAAGTAAAAGACACAGGAGAAGATTCAATCAACTAGCCGTAGGAGATTATTTTATAGAATTGGCAACACTGCTAAAAAAATCTGATCCTTCTCCTTACTGGCTAATTTGTTTCATGTTGATAGCCCACCCCCAACTTTAAATTCTGTTTTTAGCTTAGTTTATCTTTTCACATTAATATGTTATTATTTTTACTTTCACTGTTTTTTAAAACCATATACCCAGAATATGCCCCCCCATATATATATATGTGTGTGTGTGTGTGTGTGTGTGTGTGTGTATGTATGTATATATATATATGTGTGTGTGTGTGTTTGTGTGTGTGTGTGTATGTGTGTTGTAATATCCTGAGTGTTGTGATTTGGTGTCCTGAGGAGTGGGCTGTCCTGAGAGCCGGGCCAAGGCTCTGGAGGCCACTACACAGCCCACTCCTCAGGACACCAAATCACAACACTCAGGATATTACAACACAACAAAAAACCCCACCCATTCAGAACACACCCCACCCAATCAGAAGACAGCCACACCTCCAACCAATCAGAAGACAACCATGCATCCACCCAATCAGAAGACAGCCACGCCTCCACTCAATCAGAAGACAACCACGCCTCCACCCAGTCGGAGGACACCCCCACCCAATCAGAAAGCAGCCACGCCTCCACCCAGTCAGAACACAGCCCCACCAGCAGTTGGAAGGAAAGGAACAGCCAGACCACGCATTGCTCCTGGAAGCAGCAGGAGGAACACTCCGGCCTGATGATGACGGATGGGATTTCGTCGAAACGTCGCCACAACTTTCTGAAGATGAAAGGAACGCGGGAAGAAACCCGAGACTCTAGATCTACATATATATATATATATATATATATATATATATATATATATATATATATGTGTGTGTGTGTGTGTGTGTGTGTGTGTGTGTGTGTGTGTGTGTGTGTATATGTGTGTGTGTGTATGTATGTATATATATATATATATGTATATATATATATATATATATATATATATATATATATATATGTATGTGTGTGTGTATATGTATATATATATGTGTGTGTGTGTGTGTGTGTGTGTGTGTGTGTGTTAAGTATTTGTCAAGGAATGCACCTTGCTAATTAACTCTTTCTTTCCTGTTTGGTCTAACTCAAGGCTATCCACAGGGTATAGTCACAACTTATGACAGCTCATTATTTGTGTAAATTATTCAAATTGCTAATAAAGAATTTAAGGGAGGCTGAAATGATCATTTTGAACTTCTTATGTTCTCATCAGTCAGTCATACCCTTTTTATCTGAGATTCGAACCTGGGCTGATTATATATTAGGCAGTTGCTTTAACTTCCTGAGCCATAGGTTCTTTCTCTGCAAGCCTTGAGTCAGGCCAAAACAGGAATGAAAGAGTTAATTAGCAAGGTGCATTCAAAAAGCCTTGACAAATACTTAACACACACACACACACACATATATATATATATATATAGACAAAACTGGATAAAACAGAACAAGAGAATGCAATAATATATTCCTTCCTTCCTTCCTTCCATCAAGCAATTTTTTTAAAAAAAATCATCTGATATAACTAACCAAAATATTTTTACTTCAACTTTGCATTTGCTTTGCTTCATTTTTGTAGTATAAAGTTATTACTAGCTATTATGGCATAACATCCCTTTGTTATAATTTGAATCATTCAGCAAGTACGTGGATTAATAGATTTCCATTCCAAAAGCACTTAAGATGAATTGTATAGATGTTGATTCATCATCTCAGGCACTTTACATTAGAGATATTCTGTCATCTTACAACATGTTTTTCTAATGTCTTCTATGATTGCAATTAGAGTAGTACCTAGAGGAAATATGTGCATTTACAAGTTGATTGAGCTTTCTATTAATAGCGCTTTTTTGGGATTCAATATTAGATAGCAATGAGTCAAAAAGCAACATTAAATGGTATTATAATTGAGCATTAAAGCAAAGGAGGGAAAATCAAACATGATTAACCGACCACGGACACATTATCTCATGGGGAACATAATAAAGGGAAAAAATATGAAACAAGGATGGTCTCTATAAATCACCTTTATTTAAGTAAAATACTTAAAATAGTCTAGTACTGGTACTAGACTATAAACAAAGCCTCATTTTTATATACAGCATCCTCTTAAAATAATTGCCGTTTGGATTCTAAACAGCTTGGCAGAGAAATAGCCTTTTTGTTTTATCGTCATGGAGTTTATTTTAATGTCTTGACAGAAGAGGGATTGGAGACTAGGTGCATGTCTGTGGAACATCTGTGTTTTAAAATACTGCATGGTACCATTGTAAAATGGTTTCAGTATTTTACAGATCCAAGGAGAGTAATTTAGATTTGCCTGAGCCAAGGTCATCGTGTTCCAACCTTTGAAAGACAACTCCAGTAACAAAAACCTCCAGTTGTCTAACTGTATTGAAATCTGCTTGCCATTCCTGAAATGGGTCCTTCTGTCCTCAACTTCTAGTGCTTGATTCCCCTTTCCCAATAAAACCTTGAGGATTCTTTTCATATTGCATATAAATTATAATTTATTTATTTTTAAGATCAAGGTATCAAAAATCAAGATCATGCATGACGTTCCAGTTAAGCTGATTTATTGCTCTTGCCTACACATAGAATCTAGTCAACTAACACTCATCATTAAATTGGCACTAGGTAAGAGTTAACAGAATTCAAGACAGACTGGACTTGGGCCATTTGTGTATGTAAAGACTTCAGTCTGATTCCTCTCTTGATTCTGCCTCTAGGCTCTGCCTCTCTTTCCTTAGCATATGCTGTTATAATCCAATAGACTTGATTGTTGCAGGTGAGTTAGAATGTTTTGTGATGTATCTTTCCATCCTTTTGCAGACTTTATAGTCTAAAAATATCCCTTAGAAGGAGTCATTTTATGCCATCTTTCCTTTAGATGCAATTGAAGATTGGGAAACCAAGGCTTCTGAAAATCCATCACGTAGAAGAGGTTATTTGGTTCTAAAGTAAGCAGCTATGTCTCTTTGGATAGTTCATCTTATCAAGAGAACATTCTGTTTGAAGCACAAATGTGTACATTCAGAAGACATGGTTTACATAAATATTTGTACATGTTTTGAAGAGGCCATGGCAACATCTCTAGATTTAGTCCTAAAATGTCCATGTTCTTTTTCAATAATGAGAGATGTCTCTTCTGATTGATGGGAATTAGCCAGTATTTATCAATGGTATAGAAACAGTTTATCGTAACCTTCTTCCTGGGTCCTTCTCCTAGGTGTGTTGGATTCACTCACACCTAAAAGAGTTGGAATGGCAATGTCAAGCAATAACATTCGATGTTAGCCTCAGAGTCCCTTGAAAAGCCCATACCTCGGAAACTTGACAGGCAAGTTGAGAAAAACGGTCTTGGGACCAGATAAAAGGGACCATAATGTAAGCACAACACAGATGCCACTACCACCTCACTAAGAAAACAGGGTTGCAAGAAGTCCATTATGACAAAAAAGCAGATAAGGAAATTCAGGATTTATACCTTGGGGAAGACACATGGACACATTCTTATACACCAATCTCTGTCAGTACTGGTGTTATCCTGTTTGTAATTCAACAAAATAAAAGCAACCATTAATATTGATTGTCAAAAGATCACTAAGTTTGTCCAGCTTCCTTTTAATTCATTGATGACCTCAAATTCCAGTTTAATTGTGTATTTTTTTTTAACAAAGTCCTTCCTTAATCAAACCTGAATCTTCTTTAAAAAAAAAAAGCTACATTATGACAGAGAGAATGACATTACGATTGAAGGCAAATATATGTGTCCCAGGATAATGTTACAAGAATGATGTCAGTTCTCTCCTTTTGCAGACTCCACTTCATGCATGCTTTTATATTCCTGTATCTTGTTTATTTTTCATTTGTTTGTTAGGCTTATAACTTCAGTTTATTCATGGACATCTTCCTTAAATCCTCAGCAATGAGGTCAGAAGCAAGGAAGCCATACAATTACTTGTAATTTTCTTTTCCCTCCTTTTACCGTACCTAACGCCTATGGAACAATTTCCTGGGTTAGTTCCAGATAACTTTTTTGCTTATTTGTTTGTCTTAATAATCAATGCCAAACACTCAACAAAATCCTCCAGACTCTTTTACATTTTTTATGTATGAAATAATATAGCTGTATAAACATGTGCTGCATAGTCATATCAGGGCTGATTTACCCTTTGGGATTGAGCATGTACACATTTTGATATTGAATCCTGGGCTATGCTTGTCCCCAGATAATCTCAACCTTGAAACCATCTACATTTAAAAACCCTGCTCTAGAGGGAAGTGAATAAAAAAAGATCCTGCTCCAAATGCACTAATTCAGGGGTCTTCAAACTTGGCCCTTTTATGACTTGTGGACTTCAACTCCCAGAATTCATCAGCCAGCATGCCTGGCTCAGGACTTCTGGAAGATGAAGTCCACAAGTCATAAAAAGGCCAGATTTGAAGACCCCTGCACTAATTCTTGCTGAGTGGTCAGTTTATATAATAGGCAGTTTATTATTATTATTTACAGTATTTATTTATTTAATTTACTTAATGCACTTATTTAATTGCTTGTGTCCCACCCCTTATTATTTTTACAAATAACTCAAGGCAGTGAACATATCCAACACACTTTTCTCCTCCTATTTTCCCCAGAACAACAAATCTGTGAGCTGAGTTGGTCTGAAAGAGAATGACTAGATCACGGGTAGGCAACCTTGGCTCTTTTATGACTCGTGGACTTCAACTCCCAGAATTCCTGAGCCACAATGGCTCAGCTTGGAAACCTCTCCCTTTCCCATCAGCATGGCTGGCTCAGGACTTCTGGGAGTTGAAGCCCACAAGTCATAAAAGAGGTTTCCTACCCCTGGACTAGACCAAAGTCACCCACCAAGACAAGAACTCACAGTTCCTCATTTTGTATCCTGGTGCCTTAGCCATTAAACCAATCTGGCTCTTATTGTTATTGGTAGAAGGGGGAGGTCTGTTTTGTGCCTTTTACAATTTTATTGTTCTTTTGAACTATTTTACCTACTTTTCTCTTTGTATCGCTACAATCCATCTCGGAACCAATCACAGTGAAATATATTCAGAATCAAGAAAGAATGACTTACTATATAAAGCACATTTGTGTTGGAATGCCTCTGTATTATTTGTAGTTGCTATATTCATTGTTAACAGCCTTTTCCAACTATTAAATAAAGCAGAATTAGCTATGCTCTCATTCTCCTATAGATATCCCTTTATATTTGTTTGGCTTTCACAGTGTGTCTTTTATTAGCAAGTGTGTAAAAAAAGTTTGGAGCAGTGAGTCAATTTTATTAACATGAAACTAGCCAGTAAATACTTTGTTTTCAAAGATACAAGCATTTATAGTAGAAAAAGCTACTTATACCTCATTAAAAATCTGTTCCTTGCTTTAGGAACATTGGTAATTGTTCTTAACAGCCCCCTAACTTTGTGGCAAACATCATAAAATACTCTTGTATATGGTTTATCTATTTACACTCTGGCACAAAGGCCACTGAATGTTGTTTTCTTTTGGCACTATAACTAGGATGGAGCACATTAAATAGAAATACCTATGCAATTAAAAAAAGGGGGGGGTAGAGAAGAAAGTTAGCTGTCCAAGCCAGCTTGTTGTTCTCATAAAATAGTTTAACCCCCAGAGCATGACTTTGTTCTCCAATTTAAGTCATTCTCCACTTTCCAATGTTCAATTCATTGCCTAGAAAATTCCATTGGTCATTATTGAGGAAATTACTTTCTCACATCCCCAACTGTCCCGGAGATAGGTACGATTTGCATCAGTGGATTTATAATGGATATATCACAACAAAGTCACTGATGCCTCTCACAATAGGATCATTCATTCTTCGCTTTAACACCCAGAATATTATATATATATTTCTTCCTTGCAGATGGCTCCCGATTAGGTACAAATAATTGAGAATTTCAAATTGTTCATCAAGGACTTCCTGTTCACCACTATTGGGAAAAATGAAGGTGGATAGCAAAGCTATTCATCCAACTGTTGTCCTGATTTTTTTGAGATCTGTAATACCTCCAGCACACTGAATTACAAGTAGTTCTCAACTTACAACAGTTTGGGACTGTTTGAATTTACAACAGCCCTGATAAAAGTGACTTAAGGCCATTTTTCACACTTTTGACCAATGCAAGGTCCCCATGGTTATGTGATTAAAATTCATATGCTTGGAAACTCATTCATATTTATGATGGTTGCTGTGTCCCAGGATCATGAGATCATCTTTTGCGATATTCTGACAAGCAAAGTCAATAGGGAAGCCAGATTCACTGAACAAAAGTGTCACTAACAAATGCAGTGATTCACTTAAGAACTGTGGCAAGAGAGGTCATAAAATGGGACAAAAGTTCACTTAACAACTGTCTCACTTACCTACAGAAATGTTGGGCTCAATAAGTCATAAGTTGAGGACTATCTGTATATAGAAGCATGTATAGAGTTATGCACGGTTATACCACATTCTTGATATCGTACAAATCATTGTTTTATTAGAACTGTGAACTTAATTTGATTTTATTTGTGTGTTGCTTCTTGGAAACAGATTTTCTTTTCTTTACCCAGTCTGAAATTGACTGGAACTTCAAATTTGATAGAATTCAACAGCCACCTAAAGCTACAATTCTAAAAATAAATGCTAATTGCAGTAGCATAGGAAACATTTTTAAATACATTCTGTTCTGCAAGAGATCATCAATTCATTTCTATTTTCCCTGCAGACACTTCAAAATTTTGAAGTCCTAACTTAGCAGTTGTATATATCTGGTTAGATTTTTTTTGTGTTTTTTTTTTATCACGTCTGTGTGCCAGTCCCACACTGCAAAAGAATTTCATGACTGTATTTTGATATCTGATACTTCGATAGATAAATAATGATGGAACAAAGGATAGCAACTGAACAATTATTATTATTTACTTTTCTGCTCTTGGCTTGATTGAAATACAGAATGAAACTCATTCCTTTGCACTTTCAGGATTTGTTCAGTTGGCCTTGTAAATGACTCTGCTATTATTCTGGGATGGAAAGTTCGTCTTTCATTTTAGTAGGGACAATGCTGGATGGGGGGGGGGAAAGAATATTGCCTCAGGATTCCCTGAGCAATGGACGCTTGTAATTAGGTCTAACAGGTCAATATATGCTTTCAGTTACCTAGAGTGCAAATTATTACACCCACTAGGCTCAGGGACCAGTGCAGTTTTAACCTTTAAATAGAATGCTTGGAGGACACCTGATCGGTAAACATTTGGCATTGTCTTTTCAAGGTGTTGAAAAGGACCTTTCTTTCCCTCAAATAGAGGAAGTGATGAAGCTGTCTTATAGAAAGATTGACTAAACGGTATATTAGGCTCAACACTGCATGCTGTCGGCAGCTCTCCGTTGTTACAATGGAAGCCTTTCACAGCCAAATCTAATGAGAATTGAACTTGGAATCTTTTCCATGTAGAACATGCATTGTACAACGGAGCTAGTTCCCTTCTGCAAAAAAAAAAAAAAACCTGCCTGCAATTTTCACCTATTAGTACTAATTGTGCTCTTTGGAACAACAACAAATAAAGCTGTACAGCTTTCAGGCTATGCCCAGATATTAAAGGTTAGTTATATCAACACCTGGCAAATTGATGTAAAAAATATGCACTTTTTTTTTTACTGAAAATCAGGTCCCTTCCCTTAGAGGATACTTACGAACCGTAAGAGCTATTATGGAATTAATATTTCAGGTCAGGACATGGAATAAGCATCAGTTAGGAAGTTGTGTAGGGGGTACAATAGCTCAGTGGCTAAAGACATTAAGCTTGTCTTTAATGAAAAGCTGAAATCCTGGGTTCAGGATCCGAGTCCCATGTGACAGGTTGAGCTCCTGTTCCTTTCCCAGCTCCTGCCAACCTAGCAGTTTGAAAGCATGCAAATGCAAATAGATAAATATGTACCACTTCGGTGTGAAGGTAACATCATTCTGTGCATCTTGGCATATAGTCATGCTGGCCAAAGGACCAGTTCTTGGACAGTGCTGGCTCCCTCGGCTAGGAAATGGAGATGAGTGATATCCCCTAGAATCAGACGTGACTGGACAGAGGAAATCTTTACCTTTATCTTTAGGAAAGCCTGTAGCCTACATTCTTGTAGGATTTGAATAATTGACTTTGATAGCCTTCCTCTCCTCTCTCCCCTCCCCTCCCCTCCCCTTCCCCTCCCCCTCTCCTCTCCTCTCCTCTCCTCTCCTCTCTTCTCTCCCTATTTTTTTCCCATAGGGATTGAGGGAAAGAGAAGAATCTTTGCCAAATGAAATTATGAACAACTCTCGGGCATCCAATTCAACCCAACAATATTGTTTGCTTGTTGTAGTAGTGAAATGTGACTCCAATCAACAACTAGGAAGAGAAGCCATTAGGGAAAATAAGAGCAGAGAAAGAGTTATCTAGGACATTTAGTTTCTTTGAGGGGGAAAAAGAACAGTCAGCAATTTATATAATGCTGTTATTGTAAATGAAATATTGTTGTCCCAAGGTCAGTTTATAGAGTTGTCAGACACACATGAATATAGCAAATTTGCTTTTCCTTTTCTAAGTCACGGGGACCCTATGATACAGCAACCTGTAATGGGACTTGAAAATATAGAAATGCATGCCTAGCTTTTCCCTACAGTTATGAAGTATTCAAAGAAATGGGCTTGTGAACATCCTACTCATTTTCTAAACTGAAAGGCAATTATTATAACTCCTACTTCATTTGTATAGGGCTACATGGCAAACATAATTATAGTAAGTGCCACGCAACTCCTTTGTTACAAGGTTACCACATAAGTGATCTTGATTATTATTCAACTGTATAAACAACAATTTTTCACAACTTTATGCTACCAACGCCTTCCGGGAAATATTCCCCATTTATTATTTTACATGTCAGGTAAAGCAAACCTGTTTCAGTTCTTAAATTAAATCATAAGTAATTCGCTGAAGTATATTTTCCCACATACACAAAGTATGTCCATCTGAGCGTGCATTTGCATATGGAAGTATGCTTCATATCTTTTATATTCTTTTAATGTTATAACACCAAAGAGATCAGGCATATGAGATCAAATGTTTTAAAAAACCCAATAACCATGGAGTGCAAGTTGATTAATTGGGGAATTGCATTCTCTGAGGATTCTGAACTTGAGTGTCAACCTTTTTTTTCCCTCCCCTTTTCAATGCCACCAAAAAATTTAGGGAATATAAACCTGAGCTTTCACCGTGCCTATACAAAGAAACATGAAGATAATAGAACTTGTCATGAAACGCAGAGGACCCTAATAATATTTCCATCTGAGTAAAAATATGAAACATGATAAATGTGAGCTTTTACTTACCTGATTCCAGTCAAGGCCTCTTTTCCTTATTTTTTTAGATATGCTCATGTCTAAATTGGAAATTTGTTTTTATTCTTTTATGAACAAGTTATTGATTAACACAACAGAGGTATGAACATTCAGATGTACTTCTGCTAATTTGTGTTAATACATGAAAACCTCTTTCCCTAATACATGAGTTAGGGCACATTCCTACTGTGCAATCCTACTTTCAGGAGTAACAAAATTATCAGGAGCCAGGGTGGCACAGTGGTTAGAATGCAGCATTGCAGACTAACTCTGCCAACAGCCAGAAGTTTGATCCAGACGGGGCTCAAGATTAGCTCAGCATTCCATCCTTCTGAGATAGATAAAAAGAGGATCCAGATTGTTGAGACAATATGCTGACATTTGCAAATCACTCAGAGAATGCTTTAAAATACTACAGAGATGTACTGTATATAAGTCTATATTTGTCCAACTTAACTTTGCAGCAGTTTTTCCACCCATGACCATTTCCATTCTCCAGAAGAACTATTTAACACTTTACCATCAGGAAATAAGACCTAGTGCATAGACCAGGACAATGAAAAGTTTCAATTCATGGTTTCTTTCAGCGTTGTTTTGAGTGAAGCATCCTTTCAAAGCTGCTCTATGAAGCATCATGCCATTTTATTTCCAATAGAAAAGCAGCTATATTTCTTTGCTTCATCTCATTTTGAAACTTCTCTGGGTTCCAAGAGATGGAAGATACTTCTGGGTAGTTAGTGGCTATAAATGTCAGATAAGCACATCAGGGGGAAGTGAAATGGATCAATGAGCCATACCTCCTTGGAATCTTAGAACATCAAAAAGTACTGTTTCTGGCACAAAGCAACTTACGGAGGCACAGATTTACTTTGTATTTTTGCTTGCACTTTGTATATTTTCCCATTACAGCCTATGGGAAGCCAGAAACCATTACCTCTAAGGGAGATGTGCCGTTAAGAAATTTGACCTATGAATAAATAAATAAAATATGAGAGGGAAGGCGTGGGGAAGTTTTGTCGGGAAGCAACCTGAGTGTGACTGAGAAGCTTAGAAAGTGGAAGATGAAAAGTTCGGTATTCTTTATTGCATTGATTTTAAACTAACCACAAGGTCACCAAGAGTGAAAACAAGCCATCCCATAGAAATGTCACATAAACTATAAAAGAGGAAGGATTTCAGGGACAACATCAAACGCAGAAATGGTAACATGGTAGATTTATGGAGAAGTAGCCTCTAGGAGAATAAAGAGATCTACTTCTTTGGAGTCAGGGGGCTTTTACTTGTTGAGGCTCTTCAAAGGGGCAGGATGATTGAAGCTTTCTTGAAGCAAATCACCCCTGCCAAGATCGCAGAGCCCTCTTAGATTATAATGGTTAAGATATTAAATTGTTCCTACCATTAGTATCCTTCTACTGATGATGAGTCATCCATTATGCAATATAGACCTAAAACCTGGCCTGTGAAAAATTCCTTGAAACTTTTCTACCACATATCATCAGAAATATTTTAGTTTTCTATAACACTCCTCACTTGCTTCACCTTGGAAGGAATTCCAGAGCTTATATTACATGGGCAAAATGCCTACCTAATGTCTGAAAGTATCCCAAATATCTTAATGTAGCATTTTGGGATTGGGGAGGGGGAGGTTTTTACATAAAGGGACTGCTTTGTATAGGAGGTTTCCTTTTAGTATCAGCACTGAGATATCAGAACAGTTTTGTAAAACTTTGGAATTTATTTCCGATTGACAAAGAACTTGCATCAAATAACAGATCAAAAGGAAGCTCTTGTTAATGATGTGCTAATAATTGCACAGCAAATGATAAAATAAATAAAATGCCATATGTGTCTACCTCAATGAGCAATCCATTTGCGAGATAGATACCAGATCAATGTATTTAGCCTTGTGCTCACATATGTAAGCAGTTACAATGGAACTGCATATATCCCTCAGGATTTGCGGAATTGCAAAGCTTTTCGTATGAAATAATTCTTGTTCTTCTTGTTCTTCTTATTCTTCTTGTTGTTGTTGTTGTTGTTGTTGTTGTTGTTGTTGTTGTTGTTGTTGTTCTTCTTCTTCTTCTTCTTCTTCTTCTTCTTCTTCTTCTTCTTCTTCTTCTTCTTCTTCTTCTTCTTCTTCTTCTTCTTCTTCTGGAAGATCACATAGTGGCTGTGACTAGGGGGGCTTTCGCCCAGGTTCGCCTGGTGCGCCAGTTGCGGCCCTATCTAAGCCGGGATGATTTATGCACGGTCACTCACGCGCTCGTGACCTCTCGTCTAGACTACTGCAACGCTCTCTACATGGGGCTTCCCTTGAGGACCATCCGGAGGCTCCAACTGGTACAGAATGCAGCCGCGAGAGTTGTGTTGGGAGTCTCCCGATACTCCCATGTTACACCTCTGCTCCGCGAGCTGCATTGGTTACCAGTTGTCTTCCGGGTGAGATTCAAGGTACTAGTAATGGTGTTTAAAGCCCTACATGGCAGGGGTCCGGAGTACCTCAGGGATCACCTGCTGCCGGCATCAACTTCCCTCCGCCCTGTGCGTTCCCACAGAGAGGGCCTCCTCAGGGTGCCACCGGTCAGAGAATGTTGATTGGTGGCCCCCAGGGGGAGATCCTTCTCTGTGGGTGCCCCGGAACTATGGAATCAGTTACCGGTTGAGCTCCGGACGGCGCCCGATCTTCGCTCCTTTCGCCGTGATCTAAAAACACACTTGTTCGAACAAGCCGGCCTGGCCTGATGGGGGATTGGTGGGGTTTTTACTGTATTTTATTGGGGTTTTATTATGTATTAATTTTTTTTTAGTGGGCATGTATTTAATCACTTTTTAACTTTTGTAATTCTGTGTTTTTTATTCTTGCCCTGTTCACCGCCCTGAGTCCTTCGGGAGAAGGGCGGTATAGAAATATTAATAAATTAAATTAAAATTAAATTCTTCTTCCTCTTCTTCCTCCTCCTCCTCCTCCTCCTCCTCCTCTTCTTCTTCTTCTTCTTCTTCTTCCTCTTCCTCTTCCTCTTCCTCTTCCTCTTCCTCTTCCTCTTCCTCTTCTTCTTCTTCTTCTTCTTCTTCTTCTTCTTCTTCTTCTTCTTCTTCTTCTTCTTCCTCTTCTTCTTCTTCTTCCTCTTCTTCTTCTTCTTCTCCTTCTCCTTCTCCTTCTCCTTCTCCTCCCCCTCCCCCTCCCCCTCCCCTTTCCTCCGAAGAATTCCCCGGTGTTAATAAATCCCTGCTTTTATTTCTGGATTCTCTCCCAGATGTGCTGGGCATTCAACTCCCAGCTAGAAGATTGACAAGTTTTTCTGAGTAATCAGTTCTTTGTTCAATATAATCAGTATATATTTCTAATTTAATATAAATATGCAATATTTCACACTTTCTTAAATGAGTACTGAAATGTTCGGAATAACTTAAGTTTCTTTTCTTTAAAAAGATAGGACCTGTGAGATTTGTAGCTGGTTTATAATATTATAAATGGAGATTTATATCTGATTTATAATATTTGCAGAATTACAATATTAGGAAGGGAGACATTGTTTCGGTTTAAAATACAAGTAGGGCTGAACATTACATATGCATGAACAGGTGTTACACTAGAGGAAACATTTGCAAAATTTATGATGATCAGTCCAAACTGAACATGTGCTAAAAACATACATTTCACTGTGATCTTCCCTCATATGGCAAAGGGATAAACCAACTTTAAGAATAGAAAGTAACAAAGTGAATGAACCTGATATTTACATATTCACCCAGATTTCTAAAACAAATAGCCTATAACTATCAGTGCTTCTATTTCTGCATTAGATTGCAACGAACATTATACTTAACAAAGCCAGTGCCGAGATTTTTCTTTTTTAAAAATCTTCATACAGTCATTGCACTACACCTTCTGCTTCTATTAAAACTGGAATTCAGCTTTTATACATTAAACTAACTCTGTGTAGTGACGTGGTGGCTCAGTGGGTTAGGACACTGAGCTTGTTGATCAGAAGGTCAGCAATTTGGCAGGTCGAATCCCGAGTGCCGCGTAACAGAGTGAGTGCCTGTTACTCATCCCAGCTTCTGCCAACCTAGCAGTTCAAATGCAAGTAGAAAAATAGGGACCACTACGGTGGGAAGGTAACAGTGTTCCGTGTGCCTTTGGCATCTAGTCATGCCGGCCACATGACCACAAAGACGTCCTCGGACAAGTGCTGGCTTTGAAACGGAGATGAGCAC
>NC_139520.1:11512357-11529857 GCF_947247035.1 Vipera ursinii
AATGTCTGATGGTGATACCAGCTGTTGTAAAGTTGACTGATGCCTGAGTAAGGTATATGAGAAGACATGAAAACTTTGGCAGCAAGCCCCTTAGAAACAAAAGCTTGCTTTTGACTGGCAGTCTTTTCTTTATCCTACCAATCATTTCTTGGATCAAATCCTGGCTTTGGCATTTTATCTTAGTAAGTATGAGTATACTGCCGAGAAGATTTGAAATGGCAAAGTTAGGCACTTACTGGATTTTTTTCCTGGCTCTATTGAAACGTTCATCCAATATCTGCTTATATAATTCAGAAATCATTAGCTACACACTTCTTATGGTACACATTTGCACAGTCTTCCATCTGTAGCTCCCCTTCATCTATTACCCCCCTAGGGAGTAATTTGACATTTGTGCATGAAGATCAACTGTTTGGAAGACTGGAAGCAATTGGACCTTCTCATGGAAAGAAGCCTTGGTCATTAATCTTATGGTTGAACATTATATTGATCAAATCTAAAATTTTGACAGACATAATGGGAAATGTTCTGTTTTTATTTGTTCTAAATATGATCCACATTTATAGTGGTCAAAGAAAAGAATGAGCTATGCACACTGCTACTGATCTAGAAGTAAATCATAAAAGTACTGGAGACAAATTCCTTGGCCAAAATTCTATTCTATTCTATTCTATTCTATTCTATTCTATTCTATTCTATTCTATTCTATTCTATTCTATTCTATTCTATTCTATTCTATTCTATTCTATTTCATTCCACTCCACTCCACTCCACTCCACTCCACTCCACTCCACTACATTCTATTCTATTCTATTCTATTCTATTCTATTCTATTCTATTCTATTCTATTCTATTCTATTCTATTCTATTCCATTCCATTCCATTCCATTCCATTCCATTCCATTCCATTCCATTCTATTCTACTCTACTCTACTCTACTCTATTCCCATTTCTCTGTTCTATTCTGTTCTATTCTATTCTACTTTACTCTTATTCTATTCTATTCTATTCTATTCTGTTCTATTCTACTTTAATTCTATTCTGTTCTATTCTATTCTATTCTATTCTATTCTATTCTATTCTATTCTATTCTATTCTATTCTATTCTATTCTATTCTATTCTATTCTATTCCATTCCAATTCCATCCCATCCCATCCCATCCCATTCCATTCCATTCCATTCCATTCCATTCCATTCCATTCCATTCCATTCCATTCTATTCTATTCTATTCTATTCTATTCTATTCTATTCTATTCTATTCTATTCTATTCTATTCTATTCCCATTTCTCTGTTCTATTCTGTTCTATTCTATTCTATTCTATTCTATTCTATTCTATTCTATTCTATTCTATTCTATTCTATTCTATTCTATTCTATTCTATTCTATTCTATTCTATTCTATTCTATTCCATTCCATTCCATTCCATTCCATTCCATTCCATTCCATTCTATTCTATTCTATTCTACTCTATTCCCATTTCTCTGTTCTATTCTGTTCTATTCTATTCTACTTTACTCTTATTCTATTCTGTTCTATTCTACTTTAATTCTATTCTGTTCTATTCTATTCTATTCTATTCTATTCTATTCTATTCTATTCTATTCTATTCTATTCTACTCTACTCTACTCTACTCTACTCTACTCTACTCTACTCTACTCTACTCTACTCTATTCTATTCTATTCTATTCTATTCTATTCTATTCTATTCTATTCTATTCTATTCTATTCTATTCTATTCTATTCTATTCTATTCTATTCTGCTTTGTCAGAGTTCCAGGTTTGATTCCTCTTAATCTAAACCTTTAGTCTGGTCAGCTAGAGTATATTATTCCTCAAATTGTCCTGTTAACTCAAAGCCTTATTTCATAATAGTGAGAATGAGCTTCTATTTACGAGGAAAAAAAACCCACCCCACCACAAAGTGTAATCTGTATTGTTCTGGAGAAATCCACCTATTTGCCCACCAAAAAAAAATGCTGACATTGTCTACATTATATTAAAATTCAGAATCACTACATTTTCATCAGTTTCTCGTTCTGCAGCTGGTATTTTCTGTTGTCAGCATTCTGATTTACAAGACTGTAGATGGTGTAAAACTGTTGCTTTAAGTGGGCAATTTCACAAGCATGTTTACTAATTGATAAGCTGCAGCAACTTGAAAGTGTAAACATAACACATGTTTCTGTAGTCGACACGGCTTTACATAAGGGGAAGCACCAAATCTAATAGTCTAGCTTTCATTAAATTTTTATCAAAGTCACTTGAAAGCAAACATTTCTATGCAAATTTTAAGGCAGAGGGTGGGCTGATTTGCAAAGTCACACAATATGTATTTATATTTTACAATATCGCACATGCACAGAATGTTCTATGCATGAAAAATTTAATTACTACAAGAGAGGGAAAATCACCAAACTGAAAGGTAGAATGTCAGACTTTAAGAAACATTTAAAAAATCATTTTAAAATATTTTATTTATCCTTGCTTGGGGTTTCTGAACTAACATTGGACTAAAATATATCCCATCTGTGTAAAAAGGGTTGAAGACAATTGATTTTTTTCCCCAAAATCATGGAAAGGGGAAAGAATTATTTTCAAACTCTGCCAGAGTTAACTTCAAATTCATTTTCATATGAGGCTTTTGTGGCACTTTATTCTTTTTTTATTGAAAAGTTTTACAGTACATTTTATTTTTAACAAAACAAAACAAAACCCCTCCCAACCCCCTCCCCTTTTCCCAACCCTCCCCAACACCTCCCTCCCTCCCCCTCCCCCCTCCCCGACTTCCCAGAGCTAAATACAAGGTATAAAAGTAGAAACAATCATAGTCTACCATATGCAAACAACAATAAACTATTAAATATATCGCACTTTAACTCTTATAAAATAACTACAAGCAATATAAATATCACATCAATACTTATTCAAATGCTAAGTGAAACTTTTTAGTCCCATATTTATTCTGGATATAATCAATCCATTTTTTCCACTCCACAATATACGGTATCTCTGTTGCGAATGGTCTTTCAAGTACGCTGAGATCTTTGCCATTGTGGCACTTTATTCTTGTATATCTGCAAACTATCCAGGTAACATTTGCTTGCTTCTGTCTAGACCAGGGGTGTCGAACTGCCGGCCCACGGGCCGGATCCATCATAGCAAAACCACACCCACCCCATTGCCGGCAATGGCAAAAAAGTCATGATACATTGCAACACGTCACGTGACGTTGTGAGTTTGACACACCTGGTCTAGACTTTCTCAGATGGTGGTGAAGGCTTATTTAACCCCACACTTTCCTGCCTTTCTTTAACGCCCCTGAAATAAAAAGGACCAAAGGAAAAAAAGTTTCTAGATTGGCTTATTTTTGGGGGGCTACTTTGTGACTTCACCTCTTTGCAGACCTTCTACTAATTCTCTATCTCTCCATTTGGATAATATAGCGGAAAAGGGGGAGTTAGCCTAGTCCAAAACAGACCTCCCCATTTAGCTGTTCGCACAATATACAACTTCAACTAACAACTATTTGTTTATCAACCATTTATTTGAATAATAACATAAAGCATATAATGGCACTTGTCCTTCTCCTTCTCCCACCCTGGATGCTGATATTTGCAGACTTTTATAAATTAATTTTAGAGGGACCAATGGCTCAGCAGTTAAGATGTTGGGCTGGTTGGCTGGAAAGGTGACAGCCCAGGTTCAAGACCCGAGTGCCATGCAAAGGTGAGCTCAATTCCTTTTGCCCAAATGTGAATCAATTAAGAAATTGGCCAAGAATACCTGTATTTTCTTATGTCAGGAATTGTGCTTTAAGGTATTTTGTGCAGTTGGGGAAGATTTTCCACCTGCCTCTGAAAACCAACATGCAGTTATTACCCTTGAAACACAGACACACACAGAGACACACATCTGTACAAACACTTTTGATATTAAATGGAATTAACAAAGCAGAATCTATTCCCAGTAAGTATTCTTAGGACTCTCTTCAAACTTTGTTATAGATAGCATTGGTTTAATGAGAGATATTGCAGTCCCTGTCTCAGTAGGGTTGCATTTAGCTCATTCAAAATGATTATTCTATGCGGCATTTGAATGGAAGGCAAATTATGAAACTTTGCATGTTTATACAAAAGGAGTGGTTTTCTTTTGAGCTGCAAATTACAGTACTTGGTAATCAATAATTTCAGGGCATTAAGAACTGCGCTAAGATTTTCATTAGCTTGAAGAAGAGCAGAGTTAAAGAAATGCTAACTGGTATTGATGTTTAAATCTGATTTAGCCATGTTATTTAAACATATCTCTGCATTGCACTGACTTTATTTTTTCACATTAGAGAAAATTCCAGGGTATCACATGAACCTAAATAAGATAAAGCAGTCTGTGAACTAATTTCTTTCTAAAATAAACCAAGAAAAATGCCACTTGTGTCTCCTTTTCATTAAATTATCCTGTAGCCTATTGATTTAACTCAGGTTGAAACCTTACTTAGCAAAAAAAAAAAAAATACCCAAACCCCTGAACAAGCTCATTCTTGATCTACTGATCCCTGGTGGGTAGTAATACACGGCTGCCATGTCATAGACTGCCTGGGGCGGTACATTTGACAAGCCTTATCTGCAGAAACCTGATGAGACAAAGAAATATTTTAGGTAGTTGTGACAGAACAAAAGAGAAGGGAATGTCACAGTTGATCCTAAGCCAAATATCATAGTAGGGCCTAATAGTTTCTACAGGAAGTTCGTGACAACTGCTGTGCAAAACCATTATCTAAAGCATCAATTGCCTGGGCTTGTAATGTCTTCAGAAGCCAAATTTAAACAAGCCATGTTATGAGCCCGGCCATATATCAGCATCACTAGATGGATTCAAACCAGGAAATCAACTCCCGTGTAAGGTTAAAACTGCTTTCACTGAGATTGACTCTAGCAGCAGAAGCTTACAAGTCTGATTTTAATGTACCAGTACTTTCTGCTCCATACTATACCCCAGTGAATCAGGTGTCTGATTCAGAGTCAGAATATTTTCTTGTTTCTCAATCTTTAACAAAAAGGTTTCAGTCTATTTTTGCCTAGATGGCAGTTCTTGCATATTTCCATCCTTCTGTATTCTCTGTACCAAAATGGTTTATGGCAGACATATAGTAAGCCATGAACCCCAATTTATCCTTTTGAAGCTGTCCAACTGGGATTCCTGAAAACCTATTGCACCTTTCTTTTATTAGCCCAAGAGATTGCATTTCAAGTCTGCAGACAAACACAATTTATTGAAAAATTAGAATATTCTTTCCAGGCACGTACCAAGATGTCTCTGAAACACCTACATACACAATGCGCTTATGTACATAAACAGGGCCAGATACCACATTGTATCTCATCCTGCTTATTGCATTCTCAGTCGTTTAATGGCAATAGCATGTTTCTTGTGCACCAGGCACTAAAGAGTTTGTTTATGGCTTAGCCATAAGCCAAGAAGATGTTCATATATTCAACTAACCATGACTAATTAAAGTATAACTTAATGTGCTAGGCAAAAGTGTGGGTATAAGGGAAAAGTCAAACTGATGCATTAAAATATTTAGCATCTTGCCTAATTAATTGTTCTGGTGAACTGAATTTTGTTGTAATATAATCCTTCTTCAAGTTCCTTGAATGTAGAAAACTAATATGTTCAAGGGGGAGAGGGGTGTTTCTGGAATGTTTTATTTAGCAAACTGGATTTCTGTAGCCAGGAGTGGATAAAGTATTCCATTTCTGCATGATTAGGAGGTATAGAATATACTCAGAAAATTGTACTGAGGTTCCAATGAATTGGTTCTAAATTGTTGAAATGAATAACTCAATGCCCATGGACTATGCAAAACGCTGACAACCACTCATGGCATCATATTTATTACCTTCCCATAGGATAGTTATTTATTCTCACACAACAGGTCAAGTTTAAGAATGCAAGATTTCAAATATATATATTTAATGCAAATCTTAGAAATATAGAACCTTGGAAATCGTGGCCCTATCCAGTGTGAAGAAAACCACATTAGTATAGGATTTGTTTATGCCCTCCATGTAATTGGAATTTCATTCTTCCTTTTCACTGAATGTCAGCCATTCATTTATTTGAGGCATTCAGTGATGTTCGGGTGGAGAAGAAGGCTTTGTTTTTAGTTATTTTGATCCCAATAATTAGAAAGCAAGTTCATATTTCTCTAAGTAGGTTATGGGTCAGCCACTGTTTCCAACCCCAGGCCTCATCAATGGATGCTTGAAGTTCTCCCTCCACTCCAGCTGTTTGATCTTAGATTCTCTAAACTTATGGGATTTAGAGGCACTGTTGTACAATACCTATGCTTTGCATGAAGTTATTTGAATTTCATGTCTATCGAAGGGAAGCCATGTAGGATACTTTCCTGGAGATGCAGCAAATGCATGATGGGTCTTTGATGTAGTTCATACTGATGTTTGGCAGGGCCATCTGAATGGTTATATCATATGTCTTAGTTCCTCTCCCTTGGCAGATGCATAATAAAATGGCTATTGCTTGATATAGAACAAGCAAGGAACCTAACAAAGCCAGGCATTTTAGCGGGACTAATAAAATTATCCTGCTTCTGCTCTTTTCTCTGTTAGGGCCTTTATAAGCACATAACCTGCTTTTCGATAGAGAACATTTCCCAACACTATTGAAAATGAGACAGCAAAATGTGACTGCCAGCCCTTCTTAGTAGGAAGTACATTTTGAAATTAATTGCAAATCTCAAAGGTGCCACTCACAGTCATGCTAACAACTTTGACATTTTTGTGATGCTACAAGCCCATAATTAATTTCTTTAAATGGATTCTGGAGGTGGAAGGATGATAGAAATCTAAGGATTAATAAGAAAGAAACAGGGGGAGGCAACAGAAACTGGTTGTTTTCCAAACACTCTTGGTAATAACAATAATATTTAAAAGATTGCACTTCAAAAAGCAGAGGGATAATTAAAAAAAATGTGTGGATGTGATACAATCCATCTTGAGCAACATGCCCTTAAATATGTTATTGGCTTCGATCCACAAATCTTTGTGTGTGTCAATCTTTGGCTGATGAGCTATATGCATATTTACCTACTGTTTTGTGTTTCTAGAATTAATATAGCAAACTTGTGGAAGATCCGTGAAGCTATAGGTTAACCCTTCTCTCTTCAAGTAGGTGATCTAAATGCATATTGTGAATTAGGCACATGAATCTAACTTTTAAATACATAATGTGCAAGCCATAAATCGATCAATTTCCATACAAGCTAACGGAAATTAGGCAAGAAATCTCATTTACTCTTGACAAAAAATAAAAATAAAAATGGTCTTTTCTTCACAGTTCCAAGTTTACTTCAGTTCTTAAGGCTTTGAGGGACATTTCATGTGAAAGGGATTTTCCATTTGAAAGGGATTTTTGTGGCCATTGTGAAATGCACAAGCAAATGTGGCTGACTTATTGGGTTGTTCCAGCAAAGTCTGCAATTAACAATGAAATTGGAACACACGTCGGTTTAGTTGTGCTGGCCTCAATGCATAGTTTGGGGCTCTGTCTCATCATATTCAAGACTACACTATGGGAAAAAGTGGGTATCTGTTTAATTCTTGACATATGCTCAGTGAGTACATCCAGGGACGATGCAGTAATGATTTCATTATGAGGTGTCCTTGGTACTCTCTCTGTGTTTCCTTGTTTTCTTGCAGACATTTCATTACCCTAACTAGGGAACATCATCAGTGCTAGTAATGATGATGTTACCTAGTTAGGGTAATGAAGTGTCGGCAAGAAAACGAGCAAGCTCAGAGAGCACCAAGGACCCCTCATTTCAACCCTGAGCTACAACTACACTCCTTCATTGGGGATTTCAGTATTTTGACACCCTCCCCCCATATATATTATGGTTTTTTTATTGAAAAGTTTTTCAATACATTTTATCTTTAACAAAACAAAACCCCTCCCAACCCACCCCCCCTTCCCAACCCAACCCAACCCAACCCAACCCTCCCTCCCTCCCCCTCCCCCCCTCCCCAACTTCCCAGAGCTAAATACAAGGTATAAAAGTAAAAACAATCATAATCTACCATATGCTAACGACCATAAGTTATTAAGTCTATCGCACTTTAACTCTTGTAAAATGACTACAAGCAATATAAATATCACATCAATACTTATTCAAATGCTAAATGAAACTTTTTAGTCCCATATTTATTCTGGATGTAATCAATCCATTTTTTTCCACTCCACAATATATCTCTGTTGCGAATGGTCTTTCAAATACGCTGAGATCTTTGCCATTTCCGCCAGGTTCCATATATATTATGTTAATGAGCCCAGGATTTCATCGAAAGCATCTCCAGGACCTTTTTCTTCTTTGTTTTTTTTTTGTTTTGTTTTGTTTTTCACCGTATCTTTGTTTGCTTCTTTTTACACACCTCTTCTCCTCTCTCTGCACTGCTTAGTATTTCTTGTGTTATGCACAACAGGGGGTGTAGATGCCACTTTATTTAACGAGTAAAATGTGCAGTCTGTTACAGTTTATTGTTTTCCCCAACAGTTTTCAAAGGTTATTTTTATGTATAAACCTGAAGAACCAAAGCATAGTTACCCAAGTGTCATATGCATCTCCTCACCCCCCTCTTGTTTAGCTTAAGCTGTTTAGAGTTTGCCTTCAACCCAAGAACGAAAGAGAGGAGCTGAAAAGGGGGAAGGTTTTTGGTTTTTTTTTTAATCTAGAGAAGCTGACGTGCTTCAAGGTCTTATTTAATGTGAAAAAAGGACTTTGATGGATATCTGTCAACCTGGAATGAAGCCTTGAATGAGTATTTGTTCCGTGAGCAGACCTGAAGCCCAACAAGAAACAGTTATATTATGAAGAAATACATTTCAGCCAAAGGATAGCATTAAGATAATTACACTATTAAGAATTAGGAATTACTCTTTTTATCCTCAGGATGACACTCCTGGCATTTGTTATTTCTACGCAGTCTTTGTCAATGTGACTTGCTCATTTAAATTCTATCCTGATGATTTATGATTACAAATTTGGTTACCCCTCCCCCTCTTCTCATTTATTACATGGTGTCACATTTTATCACAACTGCATTTAATCATATCCTGTCTGCATGCTAATAGTTACAAATATGATACCTGTGTAGGACCAGAAAACCAATGTCTGTGACTGTCTAAAAATGTGATGCCTGAATGTGTTGGGGGGGGGGAGGCAGAGAGGGAGTGAGAGAATAAATAGCTTGGCAAAGAAAATTCAGAACATCATTCTTCATGCACAAACCTTTAAAACTATATCAGCTTGGCAACATTTCATAAAGCTTTGCTGAAAGTCTGCTTCAACTGAATTCCCACATTCTTTAAGGTTTCATATAGGTCTAGAAGGGATGCGGTGGCTCAGTGGGTTAGGACGCTGAGCTTGTCGATCAGAAGGTCGGCAGTTTGGTGGGTTGAATCCCGAGTGCCGCATAACAGAGTGAGCGCCTGTTACTCGTCCCAGCTTCTGCCAACCTAGCAGTTCGAAAGCACGTAAAAATGCAAGTAGAAAAATAGGGAGCACTCCGGTGGGAAGGTAACAGCGTTCTGTGCACCTTTGGCGTCTAGTCATGCCGGCCACATGACCACGGAGACGTCCTCGGACAAGCGCTGGCTTTGAAACGGAGATGAGCACCGGCCCCTAGAGTTGGAAACGACTAGCACGCATGTGCGGGGGAACCTTTACCTTTACCTTTTATAGGTCTCTACATTTGGGAATCATTCAGGGAATAACACACACAGACACACACACAAATACAAAAAATAAAAATAAAAAATAAATAAAAGAGAAGTGCCTGTCTTTCTCTGTGTGTGTGTGTCTTTGAATCTACTGGTCACATTTTTTTAGGAAGCAGGAAAATACTGAATACTGATTAATCTCTTAATGATAATGAAGAGTCAAAATTCTGTCTTCTTAATGGCCCTTCTGTCCTTGATGAAAGTTGGTTTTGCTTAACTTCCTTGTCTGTGGAGATTCTCAGTCATCCAGCTCATAGCTGTCTCAAAGAAGCTTTTTCAAAAGGCAACTGGACTGTTGTTGTTGTTGTTGTTTCCCATGAGGAAGATGTTTTGCTTCTTCTCACCCAAGAAGCTTCCTTATTTCCATATTTCTTAGTGGCTCATCTCAGGAATGGGTTACTTGATCTGAGTTTGGGCGCCACTAGGCAAGCCATTTTATCCAGGCAACTGGATAAAGATGGAGAACATTCTGAGTAAAGGAGAATGGAATCTTAGTAAATAAGTCCTGCAAAGAAATTGTGATGATTTAGGATTTCATCAATTCACCCATCCAAACTATTACTATTATCACCACCACCACTTCCTTATCTCCCCCCACAGTCAAAGTTTAAACATAGAATATGCTTGGGCTGATTTTGTGACTACATCCTTTTGTGATGTTTTTTAACCACTTCTCTTTCCCCCTTAAAGGCTTGTTGCCAGCACTGAGCAAATGTCCATGCAATAATATTTTACATTAATGATGCTTTTTGACCATGTAGCTATACATTTTGAGTGATCTCACCATTCTCAAAGCACGTAATCTCCTAACAATGCAACACAAAACTCCCTCACTATTTCACTACAGTATGTCATTTCTAGAGTAGGGTGAAGTGGGTAAACAAGATAGAGATGAATCTTAAACATTTTTACACCTCCTCCTTGTTTATGGCATGTGCATGTTGGGAGGGTACTTTGGATATTAAAAAACCCCAAAATTTATCTTAACCAAAGAAATTCCATATTGAAACAAAATATAATCTTTTTTTAAAAAAATATCCAGCAAAGAACTTTTTCTAGTAAACTTGGTGGATAATGAGCTTAATGAGCTATGTGATATGAATATTCAGTCTAATGAAGTACATACAATCCATCTGAATGCACAGGTGTATGGAAAGGCAACAGCATGGTGGGGTGGACTCAAGCAACGATGTGCCAAAAGCCAGGAGAAGATCAAAGTATGAATGATAAATAAAAGTATCAAGACTCATGACATGAACTTCCAGGAACAAGTACAAAAGAACAGCTAGACCCTCCCCATGTTGTCTTTTTTAAAAAAAAAAAATATTTGATGAGATTGCTGAAAAACAGCTGGCCAAAACTGGATACTTTTAGATTTTAAAATAGGAGACAAAGATAAATTCTATGTGTAAGTTGCACATATGAGGTGCTTAAGAGTTTTTGAATGCTATGACTTGCCAGGTTTTTTTGGTGCGGAGGGGGGGCGTTTTGCTTATGTATTTGCTTGATTTCTTTTCCATACTGTAAAATCTATTATCAACAAAGGAATAGCATCAAAATTAGGAGAACTGATAAATACCACTTTATACCACACTGGTTAGGACACACTTAGAATACTGCATCCAATTCTTGGTCCCATAATATAAAAAAAAAGATGTTGATACTCTAGAAAAAGTGCAGAGAAAAGCAATAAAGATGAAAAAGGTTCTGGAGGGTAAATTATATAATGAATGGTTGAAGGATCTAGGTATGTTTAGCCCATTTGAAAAGAAGAATTGGGGGGCACCGATGTTACAGTGATGCTTTTGACATTTTAATCAAAGCAACAGAAGGTGAGGTTACTCATATCTTAGGACGATTGATTGCCCTCACATATCCTGGTTGATGTATTCCAATTTTATATTTAACAATATTATTCTTAACATTGGCATCTTTGGAGGATTTATAAACCCGTGAACAGGCTGGAAAGAAGAATTCTGATATCTAGCGGAAAGCCATCGATGTCCAATTTCTTCTCTTCCTTTCCTCCTTTCCCCCTTTCTCCTTCCTTTGCATTCTCCTTTCCTTTTCCCTTCTGTTCCCTTCCCATCTCC
This sequence comes from Vipera ursinii, assembly GCF_947247035.1. Taxonomy (NCBI): domain Eukaryota; kingdom Metazoa; phylum Chordata; class Lepidosauria; order Squamata; family Viperidae; genus Vipera; species Vipera ursinii. The sequence continues at coordinate 11,524,248 of NC_139520.1, forward strand.
AATATTTGGTGTCAAAACCACAGTCATTTGCCAAACATGATGGACAAATATCTCAAGACTGACACCACTACAGTAACTTTAACACTGTCAGCAGGGCTGTGGAGGTAGAAATTAAGTACATGGAAACTGACAATGTCATTGCAAATTATTTCCCTCACATGGGGAAACCTGGATCCTGCAACATTCAGTGTATGTGGACTTGATGGGTGACTGGACAAAATTGCTTAGCTGTCACTTTTTCCATCAAATTTGGAGGCTGTATCATGTAAAGAAGTAGATCACAAATCCTAGAGGCTTGTGCTACATGGGTGTATAACATTTGCCAAAAGAGGGATAAGTCTTGCTTAATGTCAGAGTAAGACAATTGCAGGCTTAAATATATATTCTTCATATTACTTGCTCTCCAGTGATTGTAATGAAAAACAGAATGTCTAACAGAGTTTTAAATTGCACCGTGATGTTAAGATAGTAGCTTCTAGTTAAAATTTCACTTGCTTTGTAGCATTTATCTTTAGACAGTCTTGATTATATGGCAAATGTATAATGTAACTCTTAGTTATACTATATTCTTACTATGTTTATTCTGGCAAGAACCTTAAGATTCTAGTGTGACACCAACGTCCTTTGGTTCTATTTAGAATAAATTCCTATTGAGTTCAATGAATGTATACTTACTTACTTGGCAGTAAAGCCCATCAAACTCAACTGAAATTACTTCAGAGTAAATTGCACAGAGTTTTATGTTAAAATGTACAAAGGAGCAGAAGGGCCATGATCTAGTTAGTGTGGATTGGGAAGCAATAGTAGAGTCTAAGGCTTATGAAAAGCTTTGATTAATAAAAAGGAAATGATGACATTATTCCTTTGAATCAAACCTTGGGATACAAATGCTGAACTGTTTTCATACATCATAGTCAATATCAGAACTGAGCTTTTAATGAAATTTGCCTCAATGGAATATAGTCTGGATTCCCAGGAGAGAGTGGGTGCATTCCAAAGAAGTATTCAGTTCACATTGTTTATGTGATAGAAAAAGGATGAAAACAGCTCCTCCCTAATAGTTCCCAGTGTATATGTTTTATAGGGATGGTATCATGGTTTAATTTGTTGAAATTCTTTTGTTAGGTGAAGAACAGTAAAGACGTCTAATTGGAAAAAAAATACAACATATCTTGTACAATATTTGCACTCATTTATTTATTTATTGCTCAAATCTATTTGATTCAACAATTTGAGTCTACTCCATCAATTCAAGAACTTGAGCCAATTCAAATATTGTATTTTGGATTATGTGGCACATTCAGATTAAGATTCAAATTTTATTTAGGTATTGTCTGATTTGTATATTCCTAATAAAGATAAGATATTATTTTAATTTATAGATTAAAGACTAAGGTCTAGGTTGGTAAACCAGTAAGCATATGCCGAATTGTATTACCAGTTTAGAAAACAATAGTGTCATTTGGTTTGAGCCTATAAGATTTACTGATCAGCACCCACATAAGAATTTTCCCTTATGAATACCCTTGACTTCTTTCCCTTGTGAATTCCCTTCACTTGTTTCTGATCTCCAACACCTCTGTTGCTCACAGCTAAGGCATATGGAGGATGCAATAACTAGGGACCTATCATACATTGCTCAGAAAAAAAAGATCTATGTCCAGCATAAGGAACTATGATTAGTGCACACTAGGAAGCAACTTGATTGCATTTCATGTTCAACTCAGTATGAAATCTAGCCTGGCTCAGTAGCTCATTGTAATGGATGTCATTTGTGCCTGTTTTTATCAGTTGTATGCATTATACATAAAATACTAGAATGTTCTAAAGTGCTATCTCTGTATATATAAGTGGCTAGAGAAATGGTTTCCTAAGGTTTGACTGTTCGTACAATGTAATGGAGGAAAGCATAAGTGTGTCTATAGATTTGCATGTTCGCTGTTGTAACACATGAATGTTTCATTCATTCATTAAATTTATATAATCACCCATCTCATATTTATGATACTCCAGGAATCCTGGTTGCAAGAGTGCATTCTCAGCATTTTGGAATGGTCTGGGTTGTAAAAGTCTTCGAACCCATGATATATAAAATAAATAGAATGGGAAAATGATCATTTTGCTCCAGAGTTGTGAGATAAAAAGATAGAAGTCCTGGGAAGGATTCAATAGTAAAAGATGAGTAAGATGCCAAAAATGTAAATAAGAGTTGAGAAGTTCCATAGGCTGTATGAATCTCTTGGATTCATTTCACAGCCTCTAAAGCAGTCAAGATCTCCGAGCCAAAAACAGGTAGCAGAGTTTCCTACCAACCTCTGGAAGAAAAGCAATTAACGTCCATTAAAGTTTTGTACAGTAGTTTCCTCCACAAAAGGAAAAAGAAAACAATGCATTTTTCATTTTCTTTTGATCAAGGTTGCCCCTATAGTCATTGATTGCCAATAAGAGAAAAAAGATGTCCCCAAGCCATGAGGAGGTTCTCCATTCCACACCTAAGGTAAGAGTCCATTGATCTAGTCTCCTTTGCTACATTGGATGTAACCGAATTCCATAATGAGATTAAGTTAATTAGAAATGAACCTTAGTGTATTCAGACGTTGGAGGCAGGGTTGGCAATCACAACTGATGTTATATCCTAGATATTTTCATTCTCTTACAATGTAAGACAAAATAAAAAAGGGTAAATTTTTGATTGAGTTGAATATAAGTTTTAGTTTTGAAGCAATGCCCTGTCTTAGTTAAGTACAAAGTCCTTTAAGAAGACCTCAAGGTGCAACACCAAAAGGATTTAGGAATATTAATTATAGCATTGCTATGAAGGTAGGATATAAAGTCATACATTTTTAAAAAGCTGTTCTTCAATTATTACTGTAGATTCAAAGCACTTGGTTTCAAGGACAAAGCAATGACTCTTCTAGCTGTGAGAGCTTGTAAATGGATGGTGACATATATTGTATTTCTCAACACTTTTGACTAGTCAATTATAGGTGATTTAAATTTTAAGGAACAACTCACCCTTAAGTAGAAATAGTTCAAATCTCAAAGGCCTTCAAAAGAAATGTTGTTTCATTTTCAGTCTGTAGATCTGATCTCTATTATCTAGACAAACTATAGACTGAACCTTCTTGACACAATCCTGTGCCTAGTCAGCATAAAGTCCCATTGTGCTTATCTTCTTTTAATAACAGATTGGGTGGCTAGCATTAATGTGGTTTAGGAAATCAAAATATTCAGTTATATAGTACTTTTCAGTTTGCAGTATGCAGAAACATTTATTGCCATGACTAATCTCACAGCTGATGTCCACTGAAGTAATATATCAGGGAGTTATTTCCTTGATTTCTGACCATTTCGGGTCTTCTTTATCATAACATCTCACCATTCCTGTGTCCTATTGCCCATTACATAAATAGATCATTGCAATGAATGATGCTTTTAAAATGACTCTTTGGTACCCTCAGTATTATCTATGACAAGGGTCTTCAAGCCTGGCCCTTTTATGACTTGTGGACTTCAACTCCCAGAATTCCTTAGCCAGGCCCGTGTGCCTGGCTGAGGAATTCTGGGAGTTGAAGTCCACAAGTCATAAAAGGGACAAGTTTGAAGACCCCTGATCTATGAAACAAAGATACAGAGGATTGGAGAAGAGGGCCAGAAATTTGACACTATTTTACTGTCCATCCAGTAAAACAACAGACCAAATGAGTCATCTAATATGACTAAGAGGTCTCACTCACTGCAGCTTCCCAAACACCTGTGAGCTGTAGCATGCAGATAGTCATCATGAGTAATATTATCCTCCATAAAACAATTTCATACAATGCTGAGATGAAAATCTGTGCTTAAATTTCATGAGAGTTTTCTTCCCATGAAAAGAGGTTTCCGTTTGGGTGCTTGACAATATGCTTTGAATTTCTCTTGAGGATGTTTTTTTTCTGAGTAGGTTTTATTGCTGGAATTGATGGTGAATGCAACTTCTGGTGTTCTTTTCTGTTACACACATCCATCACTCCACAGCCTTTCTGATTGCTCATTCCTCCTAAGATGGAAAATGTCCTTAACTCACCAGAGTGGGACTTCTTTGATAGCTTCCCTGCGGATTTGAGAAAAATATGGGAAGACAAGAAAGCTGCAGATTACTGGCAAGCCATCCTTCCATATAACTTTGTAACTTGGTGCCATTCCAGCATTCCACTCATGGAAGCATCATTAAAGACTTCATCTTTCTTTGAAGGAGATTTTTTCATCAAATTGAATAAGAACAGTAGAAAACAAAACAAAATGAAGGATACCTTTTCTATATGTAAAGGTAAAGGTAAAGGTTCCCCCGCACATGCGTGCTAGTCATTTCCGACTCTAGGGGCCGGTGCTCATCTCCGTTTCAAAGCCGAAGAGCCAACGCTTGTCCGAGGACGTCTCCGTGGTCATGTGGCCAGCATGACTAGACGCCAAAGGCGCACGGAACGCTGTTACCTTCCCACCGTAGTGGTCCCTATTTTTCTACTTGCATTTTTACGTGCTTTTGAACTGCTAGGTTGGCAGAAGCTGGGACGAGTAACAGGCGCTCACTCTGCTACGCGGCACTTGGGATTTGATCCACCAAACTGCCGACCTTCTGATCGACAAGCTCAGTGTCCTAACCCACTGAGCCACCGCGTCCCTTTCTATATGGCAGCGGTCTAATTAATTGTGTTTTGGCACATAAACCAGTGGTAATCATGGCAGTGTGCAAAGTTGTACAAGTTTCCTTTGTATTCTCCTTAGGCTTCCAAGATTTCTGAGTTACACAGCCAAGTGCACTGTTCCTTAGCTATACACTTGTGGAATATTATCGTTGATTTCCCAGTGTTCATAGCAAGCCCGTGAGCAAATAGATTTATTTTTCTTTCATGGATTTTCTTCTTTCAATAACAGCTTCTTCGGGACAATGCATAGAAAGAAATCAGAAAATGTGAAAAAAAAATAACACGGCTTCTTCATGTCCCTTCAAAGAAGGAGAGAGAAAGCATTGTAGGGAGTGGGTGACCTCCCCACAATGCTTTCTCTCCCACATCTTTGAAGGGAGCATGAAACTTTGTATCCTGGATTATTTGAATAGATAATAACTAAGCCTTTCATTATCCTTTAATGCCAGTGGGAAAGATTAAAGAGAAAAGGACAAGGAAATTATTTATCTCCCTGCTACCCTAGACAGAACAGAAATGCAATAAAATAGTGAATAAATGGCAAAAGTGGCACTCAATTCACTCAATATTACAATAACGCTCATCATCTCTGACGGACATTTAACACATGTTTCTTCTCTTTCCTCTGCCACAATGTGCTTGCCTGGCAAAGGGCTGTTTCTCTGTGCATTTATGGGTAACCAAAAAGCACATCTGCTAGCTGAGCATGCCTCTTAAGAACATCTTCATGCTGACAAAAAAACAAACAAAAAACCTGGCCAAGTAAAAAAGAAAGAAAATTCAGAGGTGTCAGAAACATGGCAAGCAAAATCATCATCGGTTTTGGACAACTTTTGTCAAAAATTATGAAACTCAAAATGTATAGCTGAGGTCTTCAAACACTAATTTTCTCTTAGCATAACCAGTATAGAAATCAAACTGAAGC